>NW_027317043.1:0-36994 GCF_032062135.1 Pyxicephalus adspersus
GAAACATGATTCTAAATGAATACGCACTCCATTTTTTAAAATTATGTCTTGATTGGTAGTCATAATGACTATTTTACATTATTTTTCCATTTTGAGAAGTATTTTTTTATTCCTTTCCTTGTGCTATTTAAAAATATTTAATTTTTTTAGAGGGTGTCCAATTAGATGACTGCTCCACAAATTTTCATATGCATTTGCACAAATAAAATGTGCATAGAACCATAAAGATTTTTAGGTGCATGAAACCTTTTCTGACATGAGACTTCATTTTTGGAAAAAGAGCCTCTTTTTATTTTTTGTGTGCTTGCTAATTAGCTTTTGATACTCTTCACATAGTCTTCTGAAAAAGAAGTCTTAAGGGTTTCAGCCAAATGGTTTTAGCAAAGTCTCTGGTTGGTCAATTCCGCTTCAGCCTTGGCATTGGTCACATGGTTGCCACCAAAGACAAATACCTGAGAAATGTAAAGCTTTGCTGACATTGGCACTTTTTCCTCTGAAATGCCCACTCTTATATTTCCATTGTAAGTAACTGGGCGGTCTCAGAGGTTGCTGTAGCTTTGCTGTATCTTCAGCATAGTTTTATATAGCACTGTGTTGACCTATGTGTTCCTAAATTAAGAATATGAGTACATATTTTTTTATAATTTGTTGTTGCCACCACACATCATTTTAGAACCTAGACTTCCTAGATCTTTTTGAGGAAAAAAACATCTTACCTTAGCATTTTATCAAAGTAAAAAACACAGTTTATATAAAGGGAATCCTTTGGCATTGATAACTTGATCTGAGACATCATTCCTATGTGATATCTCCCATTTCCAGACGATCTGTCATATTGATAGTACTCCCTTCTATCTTCCATTCGTTTCTCTCCATTCCTCTCTCTCTCTTCTTTTTGCTTTTTTTCCCTCTCTACTAAAACTCATCTAAATGGAAAACACATTGTCTTCATTATGTGCCTGTATTGAATGAACCAAGTTGTCATGGAAACAGCCATCTGAGGCCTGGCTGATTCTAGGCCAGTGAATGGGGTATGAGCAAATGCAGCACCTTCCTAACCAGAAGGGAACAATCGCTATTCATTCAAGCCAGGTTTAAGATCGGAAAATCTTGTTAGCGAGAAAAATGTAGATGAGTATGTCAGCTGCAAAAAATCATCTTGGGCTAAAACATTCCGTTTTTCACCTTCATTTCTTAGTGGCATGGATTTCTGTTTATGAGTACTAGTTATCTATTTATTTATTTTTTTTATTATTATTTTTACTTGTGTTGAGATTGAACAATAGGAGAATAATTTCGAAATGGCCACTTCTCTATAAAATAAGGTTGGCTTATGGCCATCTCCTCGGCATCTGCGATTTTAATCCCATTAGTGCTCAGCAATGCGTTGCAGATCTGTCCAGTGTAGATGGTGCTCACTCTGAAGGGGTCAAAACAATGAATGAAGAAGGGCTTGTGTTCCATTATCTCATCTTAAAGGATGTATTCACTCTTCGGCCAGGCTGAAACCAACTTCCCATCTCCTATCTGTTTTGTCATTTCCAATAAGCTGTATGCTATAAACAGAATGGAAAAGAAATCAAGAAAAGGTTGAATATGTGATCTGCGTTTTTTTTGTACAGAACAAATCTTTAGAGGCTTTATCTACAACAAATACGCCACAAGTGAATCATGTTACTGGTCTCTTGCTATTAAATATATTTGTTAAGAATATTTTGATATAAAAATACGGCTATAATTCTTTAGCTTTCTTGCAAAAATCCTACCCATGTCTTGCACTAAGGATGAATAGAAACCCCAAGAATTGAGATCATTGTTCTTGTAAAATATATTTTGGTAAAGCAGAAAGTCCTGACCTGTAGGCTTGGTAAACTTTGCCCATGTACTTGACACCTTTTGAAAAATTGGCCAAAAGTGGGGTCATACCTGCATATCCAACCTTTCTCCAATAGGCAGCTTTTCTCCTTGATGTGCCAACTGGATTATATTTAGTTACTTGCATAACTCTTCCTTTTTTGTTTGTTTTGCCTCCAAATTTTCAGTTGGCTGTGTCAGGTTACAATTTAATGCCTTTTGGTAGAAACTGGGGAAGCAGGTTATCAAATGTGTTCGAAAACTTGTCCTGAACATCATTTTTCTCTGGGATTATTGGTACCATAATTTACCTTTGCCACAAAAAAAATTCCAAAAATATTTGTCCATATCCTCTTATGGTAGTGCTTGCCCAATGGCAGTCAGATTTGCTGTTCAAGTTCATTTAGCCCTAGAAACGTAGGGAAATGTTTTAAAAGCTACTGATTTATATTAATTTAAACTTAGATGCGATAACGCAAAATAAGAACTTAGATTATTAACAACATCATTCAATTTTTTTTTAATTAAAAATTGTTTGCCACTGCCTGTATCATGTAGACCTTTACGGACTTTCTGATAATACATTTTGCAACTTTAGTGACAATACTACTGAACTGTCTTTTATACAAAAACAACGGGGGACATATATCAGTTCACAGCAAGGCAATGCTAAACAGTAGCGGTGAAACAGATCATGATCCAGATTTATTACAAGGATACAGCTTGAATCATAAATTCCTCTTATGACTTCTCTAAAGCAGCACACACGAAATAAAATTTGGCCAATGACCACATCTTAATAATGTGTCTGTTTAGAATGAAAATCTGTCTTCACTTCAATAATAAATCTGTTTCAGACATTGAAAATCTGTTGCAATCCCTGCATTTTTAGGATGCATGGATTGGGATACCAGTTTAACCTGTTGCAGAGTTTGAGGATGCCTGATTTGCATCTGTGTCGCTATTGTGCATTATACATGTTCCCCAGTATAATTTCATTAAACAGGAAATTTGACTGACAAACTTAAAAATGTTAGAGGGTACCGAGGTCCTTAATATATATGTATTTGATATCAAGAAATACACACAGTCATGAGACTAACTAGTTTGGTAATCATATTCAATAACTGCTGCTTAATTTTCTTTTTTCCGTTTGTCATCTCTGCCCAGCAGCTCTTTGTCCTGGGCTGTCTTTAGATTCAGCTGTAGGCTGTTGGTCGTTTTATTTTGGCCTCCACTTCTGTTCTTTATATTGACCTGGGAGCATAGGTGAAGCAGACACTCACAGCGGCTACTGATGTCTGTGATGTAACTGAATTATACAGAATCTGTCTGTACACACAATCAATTCAGGGAGATGGATGACAGACACACATTGGCTAATTCTACTGAGACGAGTGACAGCATCACTGTCCAATTTGGCTGCTGATGTCTGTGTGTCCAAACAGCTTATATCCTTAATAGACAGACTATGTGTATATTTTACATTCATTTAAGGGAATGCCCATACTCTTTCTGTTAAATATTGAGTATTAGATGGTAAGCAAGTATCTGGACCTAATGTGGACACAGACAAAGTTGTGGCAAATGTATGCTAAAGTACACACAGGCACTTTTTAATCTTGACTTGCAAACACTAGTCTGAAGAGAATCACGTTCAGCAGTAATTTGAAGTGTCGAGCAGCTTTCCTAAAGACCACGAAGCACCCTTCAACTGTGGTCCAGAGCACTGAATAGAGATCTTAATAAAAAAAAATAAAAATAAAAGTTGTAGTTTGACAAGCATTAAAATGTAGACTCTTAATAAATGTTTTATAAATGTCTACTGAAGGTTGCTTATTGCATTTTCCAATTTATGCTGGCGGTTTGCTAGTATGTACACGGTACGATTTAAGAATGTTAGCATTTTTTATTTTAGTCCATCCAGTTCCACGGTTTTGCCACACAGCACAGCCCTGTCTGGAATGGTAAGAGACCCATTTTTCTCTGTTTTATTTAAGTAAGATTTTCAGATCTTGGCCTTCCCCGGCCTGTGACTGGACAGAGAAAAAGTGAGCAACAGACAGATAAGCTCATTTATGTTTCTTCCAGCATGGCCCTTGCACAACTGAGCCTTGCTGTCTGACTTGTACAGATGTTGGCAGAACTAATAAATACGGGTATACATTAATGTGTGTCTTTCATTTCTGCCTGAAGTTTCGATTTAGTTTCAGTTGCATGTTCTAGTTTGGATATGATTTTCCAAATAAAGCAAATTTCCTAAATATTACATACGATAATTATCACGGCACTTAAGGACACATGTCAAAAACACAATGTGTTTCTAGCGTGGTTTGCATGAAATTATACTTTTACCCAAAGTATGGAGGTACTAAATACCCTTCACTGGATGAGATACCACTGATAGCCAGGGAACACAGTGGTGTTCTCCCTTTACCCCTAGCTGTTTGACTGGTCAATGAAAGAACAGAAGATGAATGAAGACAGTTCTCTGCTTTCTTTTATTAGCATGCTAATACATTGGCTTGCAGCAGAATTGCATTTTTAAAGCAGGGCATAGACAGTGATGAGTTCCTGTACCAAGTATTTTTGGCAAGATCAGACATCAAATTTTACACCTGGAAATTTTGCAGATACCAGCCATCTATTCTTGAGAAAACATCTGGAGCATCCTGTGTTTCTTATGTCACTGTCAGGAAACCAAAGTACTGTATTAGTTTCTTTAAAGAGTATATAAACTTTACCAATATACTTCTATTCAGTCCCTTTTGGTCTGTTATTATGTAACTGAAAGTGTTGTGTTATATCTAATAAATGCAACAAAAACAGCAGTTGATTGTGCCAGAAATGGTACTTTCCGCCTTGTATTGTTATCAGTTACCATTGTTTCCCAGCTCTCCCTGTGAACAACAGAGCACTTTCTGTGTTGTGGTAAAGAGGATGGGCCTAGGTGTTTGAACAGATTTCCTAGAGTGGCAACTATGCCCTTTAATAAATATATATATAACAGTGAGCTAATTGTGTCACCCTTAAACAGAAAATGTTACTATGAGGATTGACAAGGTTAAAAAAAATCCAAAAGAAAAAAGACAAACAGATTCTGCCACTGCATTTGAGGACCTGTAATCTACAATATATTTGTTTTATTAGATACACCTGGTGATATCTAAATATCACATGGTTGCGTATCACTTGATCATTCTGTATTTATCGACACCTTCATGCACTGTGCTGAAGCTGATTTCTTGTTTGTAACAGAATTGCATGAATATGGTCACATAAAATTAGATAATCTAGGCAACAGACTTGTTTTGCATGTTCAGGTCCATTGTTGGCATTTCAGTTATGTGGTTTGTAATTACTCTTTTTTATTATTATTATTATTATTAATAATAATAATAATAATAATAATAATAATAATATTAAAACAGGATTTATATAGTGCCAACATATTAACATTAAATACTCTTAGCCAATCTTATGTCCTACAAAAAGTGCATGTGGAGGTAAGTCTACATGGGTTCAGATGGGGTAGTTGCCTCTGTGAATATCCATAAAACATCAAGCACATACATGCTACAAAGTTATGTTTGGTGTGCCTAGAGTATTTCCAGTATTTCAGCTTCTAATACTAATACTACTAATACACCATGGTGTTTTGTGTAGTTTTAATCTGTTTCTTTAAGACATAACCTAGATCATTAATGACACGTTAGACTGTTTTTTATTAAAAGTGGTTGATGTGGTTAGGATTGTACCTGGTATATACTATATATCAATATGACATTTGGGGAGTTGCAATGAAGGTGCCCTTGCAGCAGTGGAAGGGGAGATGATCAAGCCAGTGGCTAATTATAGGAACTCAGAAAAAAAAACATTATCTTGGGAGGCACTAGCAGGAGATTGAATATGTCAGATTGTAATTAATTCTGCTCCCTGGTTTCACGTTGTCTGTGTGTGAATACAGGGTGCTACCAGGGAGAATACGTAATTAGCAGACAGATACTACTTGCAGTAGGCTTCACATCTGGAACAACTCAACTCTTCTAACAAAATAAAAGCGGTGTTGAAAATAAAACCTAATGCTGTTTATGTAGTTTAAAAAGCATACTTGTGAGCATCTGTGTCCTCTGAGCTATCCATCTATCCATCCCATCTTGTTTATGAACATTTACTAGTTTCAGATTTGACAATTTTATGACAAATATAGATTTAGCCTTAGCTAACTGTAAAAACATTATCCATTCATTAACCATTGAGTGTTAAGAGTAACTAATAAAAACATAAAACGGAGAGAAAACTCTATAGTACAGCAGTAAGCAGCAATTAATATCAGATACAGGAATATATACCAAGGTGATAGCAATACTATATATTGCAATAAATGTTCTGGCATTTTTCGCAGGTATCTCATTTTTTTTCTACATATTTATTGTAAGTCTTCTTTCAAAGTCCAGAATACAACAAGTATCTTGCTGGGTGTTAGCAGACATCCTGCATAGGTTCCCTTCACAGGAAACTCACCACGTTAATTGGTAAAAATATTACTTGTTGCTTTGCTTTCATCTCTGAGTACTTCTTCATACACTTGAGAGTAAACCAATGAATTACAACATGATTACACGATAGCACCTAATTAATTAACTCTGTAATTAATGTACAACTGCCACTTCATCTAAAGCACTGCTTGTAAAAAATAAAATACACATCCATTGTAAATTGGGAACTGCTTGGGATGTTCTGAGAACTAAAAAAGATCTGATTTGGGTAATTAGCAGAGAGTTAGTACAGCAGTGTGTATGATTTGTAGGAGGTTTATGTATTCTTTTTGATCCAGGATCCCATTCATATATGTATCATTGTGCTCCATTCAGGTTTTCCTAGCTGAGCATAGCAGTTTATTTTGTTTCTGTTTTCATATTTCACCCTGGATACACTCCTTTTTGATCTCGTTTTAACTCTGTACTAGTTACATTTTTTTGAAGCATGCTCACTCTCATTTCTGGTTCTATTATTATTCTTGTCTTCCATCTGCTTACTGTCACTCCCTCCCTCTATCCCTGAACAGTGAATTGCAGTCCCTCCAACCACACCGCAGGTCTGTGCTGTGGTCTGAAACGTGGGTCATCACTTCCACATGTTTTATTGTGCTGGAAATTGATGTCTGAGAGCCATTCCTTTGCAATACTTGTGTCAGAGATATGGCTTTGCAAGGGGAAACTTTGAGACATAAATTGAAATGGGAGGGGGACCTGCGTGACTTGCATATTTGCAGTCCTCTTTATTACATCCCAGCGGGGTGCTCTACAACCAGGACAGACTGATGTGTTACACACAAGGGACCAGGTAACAGTAGACTCGAGGGAAAATTATGTGGTGGCGGATTCCCAACACTCATGGCCCTTTAGGGTTTGAAATAATCCCACAGCATGTCACTAGTGTCTGAAATTCTCTTTTTCTGGAATGGGGTTAACGTGCATATTAGGAGATGGCTTGCAGAGACAGTGAGAGAACTGAAGTTCCCCCCAGTAGAGCCTAAAATTTGTGTGGTCAATAGTTAGAACAACTGTATGTAATCTGCAAGCTTTTAGGTATGGATCATTTCACAGAGTCTTTTACTGCTGTTGGAGGATTAGCATTTTTGCCTGCAAGCTATTTTTAATAAACTGATCAGTTAACTTTGCGGTGGGACTGTCAGTGTTTATGCTTGTTCATCTGCCTGCATCAGTGGAGGGTAGAATAAGAAAAGGACACTTTATGTGGGAGGCCTGAAGTGGATGTGAACTGGAAAGAGGCAATGCTATCACAAGCGGCTGGTAATAGGGAAGATCACAGCCCCTTTTATTCACATCAAAGCTAAGCAATCAAAACTGCTGCAATACCACCAGTATAGCCAAACAATATCCTTTCCTCCACCCAAACAGTAGCAATTGGATTGCAGAAAATGATTTCCATACATCAGTAAGTGAAGAGTTAAGGGTGGAATGCTCTGCCATTTTGTTCCCAAACATATCGCCTGTGTGTTGGCCACAGAGCTCTCTCTGCTTCTCTTTAAACACGGCTACAGATGTGCATGGTGATGAACCAATTTCTGTGCTTCACTGATATTCCTCCCAGAGGAGGTGAGCGGGAGACTCACACAAGCTGTTGTTGCTCCTGTCTGTGATTTTTTTTTTTTGAAAGAGGTGCAATCCAATATTAACTCCTTGCACTTTTTAATGTACTACCAATATCACTTTTTATTTAGTAGTAAATACAAGAATAATGGGTTATTTGAAAGCTGTAATTTTGAGGATTGAAAATTGAAATTCCAGTTGGTTGAATCTCTGCGTTCACTTAGTTTACAAGCAGTACAATGCCATGTGTGCATACTTACATTTCATTGTGGTACATTCTGTTTAATACACCTCCTAAGCCAAGATTTAAATTTATAGTTCAGTGGTATACTATAGTGAAAGAGGAGCTAAAGATGTCATAACAGAACAGTCCCCAAAGTGGGGTCATACCTGCATATCCAACCTTTCTCCAATAGGCAGCTTTTCTCCTTGATGTGCCAACTGGATTATATTTAGTTACTTGCATAACTCTTCCTTTTTTGTTTGTTTTGCCTCCAAATTTTCAGTTGGCTGTGTCAGGTTACAATTTAATGCCTTTTGGTAGAAACTGGGGAAGCAGGTTATCAAATGTGTTCGAAAACTTGTCCTGAACATCATTTTTCTCTGGGATTATTGGTACCATAATTTACCTTTGCCACAAAAAAAATTCCAAAAATATTTGTCCATATCCTCTTATGGTAGTGCTTGCCCAATGGCAGTCAGATTTGCTGTTCAAGTTCATTTAGCCCTAGAAACGTAGGGAAATGTTTTAAAAGCTACTGATTTATATTAATTTAAACTTAGATGCGATAACGCAAAATAAGAACTTAGATTATTAACAACATCATTCAATTTTTTTTTAATTAAAAATTGTTTGCCACTGCCTGTATCATGTAGACCTTTACGGACTTTCTGATAATACATTTTGCAACTTTAGTGACAATACTACTGAACTGTCTTTTATACAAAAACAACGGGGGACATATATCAGTTCACAGCAAGGCAATGCTAAACAGTAGCGGTGAAACAGATCATGATCCAGATTTATTACAAGGATACAGCTTGAATCATAAATTCCTCTTATGACTTCTCTAAAGCAGCACACACGAAATAAAATTTGGCCAATGACCACATCTTAATAATGTGTCTGTTTAGAATGAAAATCTGTCTTCACTTCAATAATAAATCTGTTTCAGACATTGAAAATCTGTTGCAATCCCTGCATTTTTAGGATGCATGGATTGGGATACCAGTTTAACCTGTTGCAGAGTTTGAGGATGCCTGATTTGCATCTGTGTCGCTATTGTGCATTATACATGTTCCCCAGTATAATTTCATTAAACAGGAAATTTGACTGACAAACTTAAAAATGTTAGAGGGTACCGAGGTCCTTAATATATATGTATTTGATATCAAGAAATACACACAGTCATGAGACTAACTAGTTTGGTAATCATATTCAATAACTGCTGCTTAATTTTCTTTTTTCCGTTTGTCATCTCTGCCCAGCAGCTCTTTGTCCTGGGCTGTCTTTAGATTCAGCTGTAGGCTGTTGGTCGTTTTATTTTGGCCTCCACTTCTGTTCTTTATATTGACCTGGGAGCATAGGTGAAGCAGACACTCACAGCGGCTACTGATGTCTGTGATGTAACTGAATTATACAGAATCTGTCTGTACACACAATCAATTCAGGGAGATGGATGACAGACACACATTGGCTAATTCTACTGAGACGAGTGACAGCATCACTGTCCAATTTGGCTGCTGATGTCTGTGTGTCCAAACAGCTTATATCCTTAATAGACAGACTATGTGTATATTTTACATTCATTTAAGGGAATGCCCATACTCTTTCTGTTAAATATTGAGTATTAGATGGTAAGCAAGTATCTGGACCTAATGTGGACACAGACAAAGTTGTGGCAAATGTATGCTAAAGTACACACAGGCACTTTTTAATCTTGACTTGCAAACACTAGTCTGAAGAGAATCACGTTCAGCAGTAATTTGAAGTGTCGAGCAGCTTTCCTAAAGACCACGAAGCACCCTTCAACTGTGGTCCAGAGCACTGAATAGAGATCTTAATAAAAAAAAATAAAAATAAAAGTTGTAGTTTGACAAGCATTAAAATGTAGACTCTTAATAAATGTTTTATAAATGTCTACTGAAGGTTGCTTATTGCATTTTCCAATTTATGCTGGCGGTTTGCTAGTATGTACACGGTACGATTTAAGAATGTTAGCATTTTTTATTTTAGTCCATCCAGTTCCACGGTTTTGCCACACAGCACAGCCCTGTCTGGAATGGTAAGAGACCCATTTTTCTCTGTTTTATTTAAGTAAGATTTTCAGATCTTGGCCTTCCCCGGCCTGTGACTGGACAGAGAAAAAGTGAGCAACAGACAGATAAGCTCATTTATGTTTCTTCCAGCATGGCCCTTGCACAACTGAGCCTTGCTGTCTGACTTGTACAGATGTTGGCAGAACTAATAAATACGGGTATACATTAATGTGTGTCTTTCATTTCTGCCTGAAGTTTCGATTTAGTTTCAGTTGCATGTTCTAGTTTGGATATGATTTTCCAAATAAAGCAAATTTCCTAAATATTACATACGATAATTATCACGGCACTTAAGGACACATGTCAAAAACACAATGTGTTTCTAGCGTGGTTTGCATGAAATTATACTTTTACCCAAAGTATGGAGGTACTAAATACCCTTCACTGGATGAGATACCACTGATAGCCAGGGAACACAGTGGTGTTCTCCCTTTACCCCTAGCTGTTTGACTGGTCAATGAAAGAACAGAAGAGGAATGAAGACAGTTCTCTGCTTTCTTTTATTAGCATGCTAATACATTGGCTTGCAGCAGAATTGCATTTTTAAAGCAGGGCATAGACAGTGATGAGTTCCTGTACCAAGTATTTTTGGCAAGATCAGACATCAAATTTTACACCTGGAAATTTTGCAGATACCAGCCATCTATTCTTGAGAAAACATCTGGAGCATCCTGTGTTTCTTATGTCACTGTCAGGAAACCAAAGTACTGTATTAGTTTCTTTAAAGAGTATATAAACTTTACCAATATACTTCTATTCAGTCCCTTTTGGTCTGTTATTATGTAACTGAAAGTGTTGTGTTATATCTAATAAATGCAACAAAAACAGCAGTTGATTGTGCCAGAAATGGTACTTTCCGCCTTGTATTGTTATCAGTTACCATTGTTTCCCAGCTCTCCCTGTGAACAACAGAGCACTTTCTGTGTTGTGGTAAAGAGGATGGGCCTAGGTGTTTGAACAGATTTCCTAGAGTGGCAACTATGCCCTTTAATAAATATATATATAACAGTGAGCTAATTGTGTCACCCTTAAACAGAAAATGTTACTATGAGGATTGACAAGGTTAAAAAAAATCCAAAAGAAAAAAGACAAACAGATTCTGCCACTGCATTTGAGGACCTGTAATCTACAATATATTTGTTTTATTAGATACACCTGGTGATATCTAAATATCACATGGTTGCGTATCACTTGATCATTCTGTATTTATCGACACCTTCATGCACTGTGCTGAAGCTGATTTCTTGTTTGTAACAGAATTGCATGAATATGGTCACATAAAATTAGATAATCTAGGCAACAGACTTGTTTTGCATGTTCAGGTCCATTGTTGGCATTTCAGTTATGTGGTTTGTAATTACTCTTTTTTATTATTATTATTATTATTAATAATAATAATAATAATAATAATAATAATAATATTAAAACAGGATTTATATAGTGCCAACATATTAACATTAAATACTCTTAGCCAATCTTATGTCCTACAAAAAGTGCATGTGGAGGTAAGTCTACATGGGTTCAGATGGGGTAGTTGCCTCTGTGAATATCCATAAAACATCAAGCACATACATGCTACAAAGTTATGTTTGGTGTGCCTAGAGTATTCCAGTATTTCAGCTTCTAATACTAATACTACTAATACACCATGGTGTTTTGTGTAGTTTTAATCTGTTTCTTTAAGACATAACCTAGATCATTAATGACACGTTAGACTGTTTTTTATTAAAAGTGGTTGATGTGGTTAGGATTGTACCTGGTATATACTATATATCAATATGACATTTGGGGAGTTGCAATGAAGGTGCCCTTGCAGCAGTGGAAGGGGAGATGATCAAGCCAGTGGCTAATTATAGGAACTCAGAAAAAAAAACATTATCTTGGGAGGCACTAGCAGGAGATTGAATATGTCAGATTGTAATTAATTCTGCTCCCTGGTTTCACGTTGTCTGTGTGTGAATACAGGGTGCTACCAGGGAGAATACGTAATTAGCAGACAGATACTACTTGCAGTAGGCTTCACATCTGGAACAACTCAACTCTTCTAACAAAATAAAAGCGGTGTTGAAAATAAAACCTAATGCTGTTTATGTAGTTTAAAAAGCATACTTGTGAGCATCTGTGTCCTCTGAGCTATCCATCTATCCATCCCATCTTGTTTATGAACATTTACTAGTTTCAGATTTGACAATTTTATGACAAATATAGATTTAGCCTTAGCTAACTGTAAAAACATTATCCATTCATTAACCATTGAGTGTTAAGAGTAACTAATAAAAACATAAAACGGAGAGAAAACTCTATAGTACAGCAGTAAGCAGCAATTAATATCAGATACAGGAATATATACCAAGGTGATAGCAATACTATATATTGCAATAAATGTTCTGGCATTTTTCGCAGGTATCTCATTTTTTTTCTACATATTTATTGTAAGTCTTCTTTCAAAGTCCAGAATACAACAAGTATCTTGCTGGGTGTTAGCAGACATCCTGCATAGGTTCCCTTCACAGGAAACTCACCACGTTAATTGGTAAAAATATTACTTGTTGCTTTGCTTTCATCTCTGAGTACTTCTTCATACACTTGAGAGTAAACCAATGAATTACAACATGATTACACGATAGCACCTAATTAATTAACTCTGTAATTAATGTACAACTGCCACTTCATCTAAAGCACTGCTTGTAAAAAATAAAATACACATCCATTGTAAATTGGGAACTGCTTGGGATGTTCTGAGAACTAAAAAAGATCTGATTTGGGTAATTAGCAGAGAGTTAGTACAGCAGTGTGTATGATTTGTAGGAGGTTTATGTATTCTTTTTGATCCAGGATCCCATTCATATATGTATCATTGTGCTCCATTCAGGTTTTCCTAGCTGAGCATAGCAGTTTATTTTGTTTCTGTTTTCATATTTCACCCTGGATACACTCCTTTTTGATCTCGTTTTAACTCTGTACTAGTTACATTTTTTTGAAGCATGCTCACTCTCATTTCTGGTTCTATTATTATTCTTGTCTTCCATCTGCCTACTGTCACTCCCTCCCTCTATCCCTGAACAGTGAATTGCAGTCCCTCCAACCACACCGCAGGTCTGTGCTGTGGTCTGAAACGTGGGTCATCACTTCCACATGTTTTATTGTGCTGGAAATTGATGTCTGAGAGCCATTCCTTTGCAATACTTGTGTCAGAGATATGGCTTTGCAAGGGGAAACTTTGAGACATAAATTGAAATGGGAGGGGGACCTGCGTGACTTGCATATTTGCAGTCCTCTTTATTACATCCCAGCGGGGTGCTCTACAACCAGGACAGACTGATGTGTTACACACAAGGGACCAGGTAACAGTAGACTCGAGGGAAAATTATGTGGTGGCGGATTCCCAACACTCATGGCCCTTTAGGGTTTGAAATAATCCCACAGCATGTCACTAGTGTCTGAAATTCTCTTTTTCTGGAATGGGGTTAACGTGCATATTAGGAGATGGCTTGCAGAGACAGTGAGAGAACTGAAGTTCCCCCCAGTAGAGCCTAAAATTTGTGTGGTCAATAGTTAGAACAACTGTATGTAATCTGCAAGCTTTTAGGTATGGATCATTTCACAGAGTCTTTTACTGCTGTTGGAGGATTAGCATTTTTGCCTGCAAGCTATTTTTAATAAACTGATCAGTTAACTTTGCGGTGGGACTGTCAGTGTTTATGCTTGTTCATCTGCCTGCATCAGTGGAGGGTAGAATAAGAAAAGGACACTTTATGTGGGAGGCCTGAAGTGGATGTGAACTGGAAAGAGGCAATGCTATCACAAGCGGCTGGTAATAGGGAAGATCACAGCCCCTTTTATTCACATCAAAGCTAAGCAATCAAAACTGCTGCAATACCACCAGTATAGCCAAACAATATCCTTTCCTCCACCCAAACAGTAGCAATTGGATTGCAGAAAATGATTTCCATACATCAGTAAGTGAAGAGTTAAGGGTGGAATGCTCTGCCATTTTGTTCCCAAACATATCGCCTGTGTGTTGGCCACAGAGCTCTCTCTGCTTCTCTTTAAACACGGCTACAGATGTGCATGGTGATGAACCAATTTCTGTGCTTCACTGATATTCCTCCCAGAGGAGGTGAGCGGGAGACTCACACAAGCTGTTGTTGCTCCTGTCTGTGATTTTTTTTTTTTGAAAGAGGTGCAATCCAATATTAACTCCTTGCACTTTTTAATGTACTACCAATATCACTTTTTATTTAGTAGTCAATACAAGAATAATGGGTTATTTGAAAGCTGTAATTTTGAGGATTGAAAATTGAAATTCCAGTTGGTTGAATCTCTGCGTTCACTTAGTTTACAAGCAGTACAATGCCATGTGTGCATACTTACATTTCATTGTGGTACATTCTGTTTAATACACCTCCTAAGCCAAGATTTAAATTTATAGTTCAGTGGTATACTATAGTGAAAGAGGAGCTAAAGATGTCATAACAGAACAGTCCCCGACAGATCATTACACTGAACCACCTGAAACATTCCCTATGTACATTTTTCTACTAAATGTAAATACAATAAACTATATTGTCACAGTTTATATAGCTGCTATCTTAGATCCAGGAGGACAGGCTTCTGTTCTTTTATTTATGGGTGCCTGTCTGATTCACAAGTTCTTGTGTTCCCTACAGGTGATATATTGATTATGCTACATTCAGTATCAGTCATATAATATGCTGTCTAGCCTTTGTGGTTGTGTTCTTGTCAGCGCTTCATTCATCCACCTTCTCCGTCACTCTTGTTTTCCAAAGCTCCTGTCACCTCCTTTTTTGTTATCCTAATTTTTTTTTTCCTCTGCCCATAATACATCCCTCTTCTCTCCTTGCCCCTGCTTTGGTTGTACCAGAATTTGCTATTTTCCTCTGTTGTTCACCTCTGTGTGTTTAAGATCAGTTTATTCTTTAGAGTGGCTGTCAGTGTGTTTGACTGCTGCTCCTAAGCTCTCTGTTTGCAAGCCCTGGAGGTGTGAAAGATGGCAGGGAATGGGGAGATAGTTAATCAATAACCACAAGGTCATACAGACAGTGTCAGCTTTAGTGCTCCCTGTTAGGAAGCAGCAGCAGAGGATTTGTAGGGACTTGTAAAGGCTTAAAGGAACACAGTGCAGACTGTCTGGACAGCACAGCTTGATTTTTTCTTTGGTAGGGAATGGAGACATCTACTGGTAAAAGCATAAAATGCTCACAATGAACAAAGTGCTTCTTTACAAATAATATCATTTGCACTAAATAGAGATGGGATACTTTCTGATACTTTAATAGACCATTAAATCTGGTATACCTGTTACATGTTCGAAAGAGTCCACAAATTGGTAGTTTATATATGAACCAACTTGCTCCTTTCCTTTCTTTTCTTTTCTTTCTTGTTAATTCAATAAAAATACACTTTTACTTTTGTGTTTTTTTTAAATAATATCTGTTTCCTCCTGGAAAGTGAATTTAATTTTGAGCATACATTAGTCATTGCTGGTTGACCATTGATTGCCTGTGTTTACCTCTTTCTCTCACCACTCCATGTGTGGGCTGCATTGCTCTCCTCAACTCCTATGGGGGCTTTATAAGAGGCGCTTCTCCCTCCCCAGCAGAGTGAGGTACTTGTTTTAGAATACATTTCTCATTGCAGACTTGTGGCTTGTAACTGAAAGTTGGCAATTGTAAATCAAAATCTGTTTGCAGAACTTTGCAAGGGCTGCTTCTCCCTTCAGGAGGGAAATTTTGATTTAGACTATGTTGTTTCACAAAGCTTGGAATGGGAAGGAGGAAGGTACAGAACACCTGAAAGCACACTAGTTGTCCCCCAAATTTTGGTGCTGATGGATTCTGACACCATTGCATCCCTATGGCATATTGACATCACGCGGGCGTTATATGTTGCAGATGTCATTGTATCATGGGGAGCTCACAGCATTGGTTAAGTTTTGTTCTGATTACAAGTCAGGATGGAAGTTGGTGCACTTGTAGTGTTATGGTAGTGCATGTTAGGACTGGAGGTAAGTGATATTTTTTAGCTCTAGAATTAGGCCCTAAGTAGACTGTCAGAAAAGCTTTAAATATATAAACCACAATTATCAGTTTATTCGCTACCATTTGGTCTCTTACACATACATTTGAAATCATTTTGGTATATCTGTTTACAAAGTACAAAAAAAAAAGGATCCTGGCAAAAATTGTGTGAGCTGTTACCATTCTGTGCTCTGGACGCACATTTATTGGCATTGTTCTCAGCTAATGTCTGAGCTGAATGCCTACTTTAATATTTTTTGGGATCAGTGTTCTGTAATCCTGTCCTAGGATAACAACTCTGTATAGATGCAGTATCCTGCGTGCAGGACAGGATGAGCATTACTGGAGGGGATAACCTGGTAAAATTAATGAACCCTGAACAAGTAAAACTAATACAAATCGGGTGGCATTTAAATACCTATTTGGATACGTTAATACCGTAACAAATAATTATCCTAAGTGTAAATTTTTTAGTTGTTTTGCTCCCATCATCTGGTGCATGGAATGTAGACAGAAGGAATGTATCAATATGATGGTTACAGAAAGATATCCGTCTTCACTCAGTATTCTTTGTGTGTGCACATGTATACATACAGAAGGATTAGAGGTGATGGCTGCACCTTTTCAATCAATGCAAAGTCTTATGTTGTGTCTTCCTCCGGAGCCCCTGGGAAGTAATATGATACACAGCATTAATACAAGGGGTAGTGTGGATGTAATAACTTCCTCACCAGAGTCTTAAACTAGTGGTCAGCGCTGCTCCATCATCAGAGGCTAATCCTCCTGAATGTGATTTACCGTGGCCTGCATCACTCCTGCTGCACAAAGTGGAAATAAGGATAAAACAACATAACTAACCCAAAAATGCTGTTCCTGATGAACTATAGGGCAGACTTTAAAAATGTATATGTGGTTGTTGGAGAACGGCCTTTATGTTGTGTTGCAGGTGTTAGTACATATTCAGCTTAATTTTCTTTGCCAGTTTATTTAGCATAGCAGATAAATGGGAGGAAAAAATATATACACATCCATTGGTTTGTGCACAAATAGAAGGTGCCTGTGACTTATAATTTTTTTTTTACATTTTCATTTTCAGTAAAGTACATTGTGACAGTTAAAGTTACTCTATAGTTAATTTAAGTATACATTGTGTGTTGTTTCTCATCTTGCACACAATATTTTATCTATTGTTTTGTAAATTTTTTAAAAGAAGACAATATATTTTAAACAAAAACAATCTTCAGCATCAGGTCACTTGTCTCAATGGTAGCGTGGTGATAAAAATCACTTATATGAATGTTTATTTCCTGTATGTGTGTGAAGTGCATCCATTTCTGGCTCTGTGAGGTCTGAAGGCTCGGAGGCATTGATGACAAGTGATTTACACTGTACCCAAATGTCAAGAACAATAAATACTAAGTTGTGGGAAGATTTATTGACTTTTCTCTCCCTGGAATGGGATTCACAGTAGGGAGGAGTAGATTAATCCTCAGGAGTCAGGAGAAAGTCTTATCAGTGCATGG
Source organism: Pyxicephalus adspersus (assembly GCF_032062135.1). Classification (NCBI taxonomy): domain Eukaryota; kingdom Metazoa; phylum Chordata; class Amphibia; order Anura; family Pyxicephalidae; genus Pyxicephalus; species Pyxicephalus adspersus. The sequence continues at coordinate 17,854 of NW_027317043.1, forward strand.
AACAGACTGGCACTCTGTGCTGGGATAGCTCACAGTGACAGCAGCCTACATGTGCCTGCTGGGCTATCAGCATTTGTTTGGGGGTTCCCCTGCTTGAGTCTACCAGAATATATGATACGAACTGGGTGTGAGACAGTCAGTAAATTTGACAACATTTTTTGTGTGGTGGTGCAAAGTGTACCACTGCAGGAAGGCTCCAAACCTTTCCCAGCTAACCGGGGGCACACACAGAGGCCCCAAGTCAGTTCTGCTCAGGGACTACTGTTGGTTATGTTCACTGCTTTTCAGATCTTTTGTAAAAAACTAATATAACTAAATCCAGATGTTTTTATTACATGTATTAAAAGTCTTCTAATTTATTATTATTCAATACTGCAAGCTGTCAATATATCTGTACATATCTTTTAGTATTTTTTTAATGTGTTCATTCTAAAGCATTCCCCAATAAGGAAGAGTTAACCTGCTTTTTTTTTCTTGTAGGTTTGAAGACCTTTCATGGCTTTCAGGTAGAAGCAGAGCAGTCATTGTCAGGATGAACTCTATGGACAGGCATATACAGCAGACTAATGACCGTCTGCAGTGCATAAAACAGGTATTATGACGTTTTATGTATTTATAATATATAGCCCTAGATATCAATAATACCATTTAATTTTTTACAAAAGTAGCAGATTATGGGTTGTAGTACCAAAATGATGAAATTGTGTGCCAGTAGAAGGGTATAGAATGTGACTAACATTTAAAGTACTATAATATTTCTAAAACGAATCTGTCAGCACACAAACAACCTTACATAGGGTTTGGTGTTTGTTCTATATCAAGATGGATAAAATATCAGGTGTGCATATGGCATAGGGAATGTACTGATAGGAGAAGAGAGCAGAAATCTGACCTCAACTGTTGCTGCTCCTTCATTGTTTAGGGAGGTGACCTAACCATCTTCCTTTAGCTAAAGTGGGGAAAAGAAATATGATATGGTTGAAATATTGGTGTGGCCATGCTTGTTTTTTTTGGTCTGAATCTGCTACTTTGGATTATAATTAAATATGAGAGACTTTTCTTTGTATCAGTATGTTAAATACCAATAACATATACAATATGTTAAATGTTAGTTCTTTATAGACTGTGTGTTTGCTTGAAAGGTACTGAGGTGCTAGGCTGTTGTTAATATTGTTAACTACTATTTATTTAGTGCCGGCATATTATGCAGCGTTTTACAAAGTCCATTTTAATATCAATGGACTTTGTCTATCTCTTTTAAAATAATTGTGAGGTGTATAATGGAACCATCTCTGCTTTATTTTGTCCTTACCAGATGTATTTTAGCAGATCTCTCCAGGATGTAGTACTTTTAACCATAAAAAAAAAATTGTTCCAGGAAAGTGTAATATATTTACATGAATAAATAATATATCTGTTATTGTGCTGAGCTGCCAAAAAAACTGTTCATGTTGTGTTGCCTTAACTGGCGTTTTTGTGCATTAGGTTGTGCTGTAATAAAGCAACCCATTCATTTTGAATAGGCTGTAGGTGAACACAAACATGGAAAAGAAATGGACCAGCGCCATATAAGCTGATAATATAAGGTGTAAAATTTGGAATTCTCATGTTTAAAAGGCTTTTTTTTCTAAATCCCCATGCTAGGGCTGGTCACCCAGCAAGGGTCAGCTAGGGTTCACTAATGGCCAGGCTTTTTGAGTGATCTGATAAATGACAGTGATGACTTATTACAAGAAAAGAACCCCCAGTACTGTAAAGGGTATTACCTACACAGGACAGTGCCTACAAACCTCAGGTTTAAACAAAATACAATAGGGCCAAAAAGGCTTGTATAAGACTTTTTTCATTGAGCAGATCAGTCTTTTCACACATCATAGGACAGCTGCTACTATAAAGTAACTTTCTTATTTCTCGAAGTACTGTTTGAAAATAGGAAAGCCCTAACCACACATAGATTTCACCTACATGCTGTTCATAGTACCCTAGTACTGGATAATCTAGACAAATTCTATGATCTAATAGGTCACAAGACATGCAGTTATCTAGGAAAAGGACAGACTTCAGCAGCAGACAAATGTTATCTTTTTTAATATACTGTGGAATGTAGTGTAGTCTGTGTGGGTAGAGTCATATGACAGATTTGTAGAGCCAATCTGCAGACATCAAGATGATCCCACACATCACTTAGTAAACCAGTGTGCCCTGGCCAGTTTTTTCCAAGGTTAATACAAAGACTCCTATACATATATATTATATTATATATATATATATATATATATATATATATATATATATATATACATACATACATATTACTATTGCTCATTGCTTCACCTGGTTGGCCTTTTTATAAGACAATGTTCTTGATTCGTGACATCTTTTAAGACAAATCCTTATTGCATATACTTGGAAATTGTATGGGCCAAGGAGGGTCACTTTTACACCAGCTCTTCCAAAAAATGGCTTGTGGACTCCCAGAACATTATACATTTACTCTTTGTATAGGACAGCTGGCATTAAAAGGGACATTAGGAGCAAAATTGGCGCTATGACTATAAAGTTTGCATACCTCCTTAGCCGTAAACACTCAGTTTCGTTGCCCAGCACATATACCAGTCCGCTGTAGACAACATTGTGGGTGGCCAGATCGTTTGCAAATCAGGTTGTCCACAGCCAAGTACTAGATTTGTTTGATGGCTTGATATGCCCATGTATGGCCATCATAGAGTAGTTAGCAGAGCACTACAGACAAAAGACCTCATTCAGTAATTGTAGGCCGTGAGAACAGCTGCCTATGTCTGCATTTTTGTACTGGCAGCTTTGCTAAAACATTGCACATAACATTTAGGTCCGGTATAAACCAAATACCTGCTTGCTCCCTGAAGTCTTAATTTAAAAAAAAAAACAGTTATTTTATTTGTATTGGATAGAGCTGGGAAGAGTCAAAGCTTTTGTCTTGTTTTAACTACCAATTGTGTGTTTATAGGGAAGATTTCCCCTCACTTCCTGTTGGAAATTGAAAACAACCTTTTTTTAATTGGCAAGAAAGGGTCAGATTTTTTTTTATTTTCTTAGGTGCCTTTTTGTCCTATTGATGCCTACATCCCTTATTTTATGCAAGAGTGTCACTTAGACAGGAAGTAAGGGGGAAAATTTATTGAACTCCAGGAAAAATGAAAATTAACCTTTGTTGTAGGGGTGCATTGTAAAGGTTAAATATTTATTTTGGCTTTGAGTACCAGTAAAAAAGAAATAGCTTGTTCATTGCTTCAATAAGGCTTCCTCCATTCTTGTGAGCACTCTCAAGAAGCTTCTTCTTTCAGATGCTTTGTTCATTGGTTGCAGGCTCATATACAATACAAATAATTATATTCAAGACAAGCAATCAGATAAACGTTTTTACTGATACACTAGCCAACAACAAGCATTTAACCCTAGTGCATAGAAGTCCCAATGCTTTATTTTCCTTGTAGTTCAGCTTTTATGTAGTTACAAGCAGAAATAAACTGTGTGGAAATATTGACTCCTTTCTGCTTATCCAAAACCAACAAGTAAAAGCCTCTCAAAAAACAAAACACTTTGGGTGGAGTTAGGCTTGAAGGATTTATAAGCATGTTTGGGTCAGCAGTAGTCTGAAGCGTGTATATATGATACCAAGAACACACATTCAAAATTAATGTTCGTGGTTGGTTTATAACGACTGGGCTATCTGCTCATGACAGGTTTATACATTTATAGGAACATAACAGAGGGATCTCTACACTGCCATTGTATGTTTGTAGCTAGCCATTGACTGCTTATTAGATATTCATGTCGCTTTGTGTTTTTGTTCCTTTCAGCACTTACAAAACCCAGCAAACTTCCATAATGCAGCTACTGAGCTCTTGGACTGGTGCGGAGATCCCCGAGCATTTCAAAGACCTTTTGAACAGAGTCTCATGGGCTGTTTAACGGTATGTTTTATGACCCATCATGTTCTCTTCAGTCTCTGACTTTCTGCTTGTAATTTATCTCTACCCTGATTTTTCCATTCATCAGGAGAATTTTGAGGGCAAAATTACTAAACTGGTGTATCAGCCAAACTAGTTTTATTGTTCATGATACTTAATCAATACCAGTTGATTTCTCTTTACTAATTGTAAAACAAGGTGCAAACTGAAACCTAAACGCTCTAAAACTCTGGCACTAACGACAGGGACCATTGTGTCCTTCCCATAAGTGCAGGCATTATGATCACATTACAGGGTCATTGCGAAGAGAGATCCTTAAGATGCACACAGTGTAATTAGGGGGCATCTGTAGGTTTGCAAAAGACCTGGGTCCCCCTTGGCAAACCTAGGAGAAAAAATTCATCCCAATACTCAGAGTGTAGTTGTCATGATTATGTTCAAAGAGTTAGTTGTACAAACATAGTAATTTATAAAATAAAATTTATAAATATAATTTATAAAATGTTTTGATCAGTGATAAAGTACCTTCCTGCACTTTGTTCACACCCTTCCTTCATTGTTGCTCAGTGGTGAAATGCCATTTCACCTTGTGCTGTTTGCTAATGGTACTGCAACTCCCCGTTGGATAATGGTGAAGTACGCAACCTCATTGTGATGTAAAGTTGTAAAGTGCATGTTGTTGGTCAGTGCTGAAGTGCCCTGTACCTTCATACATTGATAATGACTGGTGAAGTGCCCCTCTCAATCTTACATGGCTTTTTATTATTAAGTGTCCTTCATTTGCATTAGGTCAGTAGTGAAGTTCTTCTATATTGCTGTGTGGTTGGAAATTGCCCCCTTACGTTGGTCAGTGGGAGCTAAAAAGATCATTGATGTCACTCATAAATTACTGGAAAAGGAACCATGCTCCGTTGCTTCTCATCCCTTAGCATTTCTAAGTGATGCCTGTTCTGGACCTATAGAGGATTTTGTAGAATGGCTAGGTGTTGCTAGACCCTGAATGCCCAGCAGACAACCCATGACATGATGATGAGTTTTAGAAAAACTAGCAGGAATCAAGTGTTTTTTTTGTTTTTGTTTTTTTTAGCATTGTGTTAAAAACCTCATCCCTAAAAATGTCCACCAAACTCTTCTGCAGTTTTAATGTTTGTCATCTTATACTGACCATCATGTCATTTACTTGATAATTTGTATTTACTTTTTGCTTTGTGTAGTTATGTATATTTTGAACACTGTAAGAAGGTTGACAAACACCATGTAGATTTCTCTGCTAAGGTCATTTTTCTTCATCCCGCAGGTGGTTAGCAGAGTAGCCGCACAGCAAGGCTTCGATCTGGACCTTGGATACAGACTCCTTGCTGTATGTGCAGCCAACAGAGACAAGTTCACTCCCAAATCAGCAGGTAGGAAGCAAGCAATTAATATTTACGTTTTTTTTCCCTTAAACAGGAGATTGTCTGCTGAGTGCTATGCGCTGTGCAAGCCAAGACCTGCAGTGTATATTATTTGCACATTGTTGCTTAGTAACAGTTTACTATGGTGGTTACCTGCCAGATCTGCTTTGTTTCTTAACTCTTTAATAAAATGACCCTCTGACAAACATGCAGTGTTAAGTGTTCATGTCTGTCGTGAGCAGGATTTTTAGTGCTGGTAGTCAAGACAGGTTCAGACAGTCCTAGTTGTGTAATATGAGGCGACATCAGTCTACAAAACATTAGGCCTTACTGATTTTGTATTGAATAAAGGGAGAAGTTGCTTAATTTAGACACCTCTGGTCAGTTTTCTGTACACAAAATTGTTTCAGTTTTCTTGGGGTTAAACAGACTTTCAATTTTTAAGCACAGGCCAGCACATCTCTTTTGCTTTCTGTTGCTCCTCCTTGGCATGGACTAGAGGAAGGTTAGCATCTCGCTCCAAGGGTTTCCACACTCACCGCCAAGGAGCCTTTGAGGTCAGCTGTCTCTGTAGTGATTTATGACTTCAAATTATGTCTGGAAAATAAGGAAGGGAGAAAAGGGTTTCTGTGTAATTTTGCCATTGACCTGCCATCCTTGTGTATGTTCTAGTCACAAATCAGAGGAAGGAGTTCATACATGCTGTGAATGAGTCATTAGGACCTCACTGCCAGCAGAAGCATTTTGTATGCACATGGTGCTGGTAAGCCCTGCTGAACTGGATCCAGCCCAAGTTATGCAGACAGTGTAGTTGCCTTGTTATAGCTGTGCAGGGTGAAGAAATCTTACACTGTGCTACAGTATAGCTCCTGGCCAACCTAGCAGAAAAAAATGATGGTAGTGGGGAGAGACGAGAGGCATAGAAAGTTAGAGACTGGAGAGAAATAAATAATACTAATAGCTGCGGTGAGCTCCGTTAGTACGTCTTCCTATTCAGCATACTTTCCTTTACCTATTCCTGAATACACCTCTCCTTCACACGTTGGGCCTGATTTATTAATGCTCTACAAGGCTGGAGAGGATACACTTTCATCAATTAAGCTGAGTGATCCAGCAAACCTGGAATGGATTTTTTCAAAGTCATTTGCTACCAAATGTATTAAATTCTGGACCAGAACCATTCCAGGTTTGCTGGATCACCCAGGTTCATTGATGAAAGTGTGTCCTCTTCAGCCTTAATAAATCAGGTGCCTTGTCACCCTGCATCCATGCATTGCATTTGCTTTTCTTAATCAAACATTATATGCTGGACCTGGCCTCTCTGCCCTTGCATCAGGTTTATATGGAAAAGAGAAACAAGAGAAATAGGAAGAAAAAAAAAAACAAAACCATCTTATCTTTTCCCAAATCATGTTATACAAATGAACCTTATTGGCCTTGCATAGGAACCCTTGTAAACAAACTGACTAAGTTAAGGGCAAGCCAGTAACAGATGAATTTTGATTGACATAAGTTTATGCAGTTAGATGTAACTATTACTGACAAGTCTTCTTCGTACTACTGTATACTGCATACCATTTGTAAAATGTAGACCTTGATATGAAGATTGTGGTATTCTGTGTTGATCTCTGCTTTAAATATTAGAAAAAGTGCTGTGATTGCTGCAATCATGTGCCAATCATGTGGCTTAGATCAGTGGTCGCCAAATGGTGGTCCACAGAATAATTACCATTATCTTTACACATTCACATTCAATTACCCTCACACAATCTTCTTCCCTTGCACACTCACCTACATTCCGCTTACTGGCTTCTCCTGACCCTGCTGATCATGTCCCCTGTATGGACACAACTTTTGTTGTGTCCACAGCCCTGCCCTACTGTCCCCCCAGGATGTTTAGCAAGGAGGTCTGAGCCTGGGATGGGATAGTGGGCAGGTTCTGGCATCATCACTCACTCACTCACACAGAAGTTTCTTCCCCTTTGAGTCATACACAGCTCCCCGCGCATGCGCAGGATTAAAAATTATGAATTTAGTGGTCTGTGAGGTCTGGAAGGTTGGCAAACACTGGCCTAGATCGATCAAGGGTCAGCATATCAGAATATGTGGAAGATAATTTGCCAACCAGATGACTTTTTAGAGCATTTTTAGAAATTAGTAATGTATTAGTATTTGTATTTATCTTACTGCAGGTTTTATTTAGGTTGGGTTTAAAAGAAAAAGTGCATATGCCTTTTAATGCTTTGAAATACGGAGCAAACTATTCAAATGGGCTGCCTTTATGCAATGCACATCAACACATTGCATAATATAGTGTAAAACCAGCATTGAGAATTGGCATGATACTTAGGTTCAGGGCTCTATTAAAGGAAATTTGTGCTTTGACACCTTGAACCAGTTGCGCCGACTGTGGTGTTGTGAAATTGCTTGAGTGAGCATGGGCTTAGAAACTGGTAAGCCCTGAAAGTGACATTTGCTCTGTTGATGTCTGTGTGCGAGTATGACATGTACCACAAAATATTCATCTATAAAGGGGCTCAAAGATATATATATGATTCAATAATGGTTATCTATGCTCTTGAAAGAACTCTAAATTGAATTATGGTAATGTGTAATATTATGTTGTATCTAAAGATGTCAGTAGTCACGTGGCTGCTAAGGCCACCATATGCCCATTAGGAGTGTCAAACACAATGTTAGAGGTGCCCTTGAATTTTAAGCTACACCATGCCATTTTAAAATGTTATTGGAAGTTTGAGAATGTGTACAAAATACAGCAGAGGAATGTCTGGATACTGTAGTCAGTGTTGTTTGTGCAGTATTTTGCTGATATTGTAATTTTTTTGGGATGTTAATGGTGGCCACTTTGAACACCTTATGTGATTGCAGAAATCAAACATGACCTACAGTTACAATCTGATGTCTATATAAATCTAGTAATCTTTTATGCAGATATCTTTATGTTGAAGTGTATACACTTTTGGAGCTCCCTGTTTATAATATAACTTTTTGGCAGATTTGTGTACACACATTTTTGTACGAAAAAAGTATTCTGTTATATTTGTGCCTTTTACATGTATGTGTTCCCTGACAGTATACTTTTATTGTTTGTTCTCCTTTGGTGTGTCAGATGTAGGATTGAAATCCTTTTGATGTATCTGTTTATTAAGTGCAATAAAATGTGAATCTTTCCAGAATTTCAGAACTGTCCTGTTCCTTTTACACACTTCCGTTCTTATCTTGGCCTTTATGTCATACAAATCTGAAAGTGGCAGTGTTTGAAAAGTTTAGGAGGCTGAAACCTCCATCCACAAAATGTAAAGTTAGCCTGTAAAGGAACTGAAAGTGTATGTAAAGCCAAACTATGTATTTTAAGTCTTGGATTGAGTAGGCGAGGATTGCTTGTGTTTGGTTGTTTTTGTTATCTCCTGTTTTTATTTGACATTATTGACTTACCTTATGGTCAGAGTGTTTTTTTAAATGAACCCTGAAATACAGCCATTGCTGGCAACCTTTAAAAAATGCTAGCTGCTTGGTCTGATTGTAATCCAGAACCAGCATGCAGACCATGAAAATCTGGGTGTTACTGTGCATGTAATTGAAAAAGTTTTAATGCAATTGGATCTGCATGATAGCCAGGGCTCCCGCATTATTTGGAGTCCAGCATTAGTAACACATGCGGAGTCCACATTAAAGGTTTCCTTTGATGCCTGTTTAATGTACAGTGCTGTGTATTATGTTGGCACTATATAAATACTTCTTAATAATAATAATGATTTTTTTTAAAAAACAAGCCATATAGTCAGTTTGTATTTTGTCATAATGGATAAAAAAACTGCATCTTATAAGTCATGTGTTACATTATTTAGTTGTTGCTTGTGTTTTTCCTGTCCTGGTGGCTTAAAACCTAAAAAGGTGTGAATTGTCTGCATTAATCATCAGCTACCTACACGTGTAGGTGTGTGCTTGAAGGAAAATCTGTCATTCTCTCTGGCAATGAATGGGGTTAAAATGCCCCAGAGAGCAGGCTGAGTGGAGAAATGGGAGGGTTAGTAAGGAGGGACAGAGGCCATCTGGATAATTGGGCGCAGATGTACTCCTGTGTAAACCTAACACCAAGAGTTCCAGACTCATACCCACTGAGCCAAACCCAACCAATTAATCTCTGCAAGGTAATTACTTTGCCATCAGAGAACAGGGGTTTCATAGGTTGCTCCTACATTGGAGTGTGGAGGTGTGAGTGACCACACAGCCCATAAACTACCCCAAATTTCATCACATTCAGAGATAGGCGCTGAAGCTCTCCTGTCTCTGATCCCCAATGCACATTCTCTTCTGTTTGTTTGCTCTGAAAGTCTCTTGGAATTTCAGTGATGGGGGAGGGGGCTCCAGAAGGTGATTTACACAGGAAAAACACACCATTTTGCCTTCAGAGTGGGGCCTTTTAGCAAATTCATCCCAGGACAGGTTAACCCTTTCTGAAGCAGTAGTTTTTTTATATTTAATTTTAGACTTTTTACATGATTCGTATCAGATTACTTTTTATGCCTTTCCGTGTCTATTTACAATTTTACTTTCAGAATTAAGTTTGCAACAGATTAATAGAGATGACAAATGAATTGCGTCTTTGTGTCTTTAAATGTTGTTTAGGACTTTTGATCTTGATAGATGCAGCAAGACCTTTCCACTGCAACATCATTGTGCTATTAGTTACCATTGTGTAATGGGAAGGTGGGCAGTGATGCACAGCGATGAGGATCTTGGGGTTCTTGTGCTTCCTTTATGATGGATATTGGTAGAACAAAAGGTGCAGTGCAATAAATAGATAGCACTATAGAGTGTTTTGTCGGCAGTAAGAGCAAAAGTCTGTTCTACTAGCAAGACTTTTATTTGCTGTTGACTTAAGGAAAGGTTTTACCTATGTTTCTAACCGCAAGACATGTTCCTCAACAAACACAAAAGTGTGAGGTATGCAGTGCTGTGACCTGAAATTTGTGCTGAGAAGATTTAGTAATACAATCATTCTGTGTGTGAACACCTTACAGAGGGAGCTGTCCGGTCTGCAGCTTGTGTGATGGAGATTTGTGCTCTTACCTCTTCTCACCTTCATTTTGTACTAAAAGGTCAGCTACTTAAAATCCTTTTTAAAGGCTTGTGCTGTTTTCTCTGCCCTTTCCCCAAACTCCACACAGTGCTGTAAAATATGTACACATCTCAAATGTGTGTTTATGGATTCAGGAGTTTGCTCATACACCTGCAGTTCATTTAAAAGGCTAGTCAAAGCAAAAGCAGCCAGACTAAATGGCATACACTGATATACAATTTACTGTGTACACGGTAGACAGAACCCATTTTTATTTAACTTGTTTATCTGGTAATCTTTCTGCTTTTTATTCAGATCAGTCTTTGGCCCTAAAAGCCCATGGTCTAATATCTACGACAGGGTCTCATATTGGCCAATCAAAAACAACCATTTTGTGTAAAACTTAAAATGCCAGTATATTTTAATATTAAGGATACTGGAACACCCAGGGTAAATTTAGGCAAATAGGAACAGAATGTGTAAATTCCATGCAAATATTGTCCTTAAATAGACTTTTAGACCTCGGTACTTCAAATACTAACCATGTTTTCAGTAGGTTGTCCCACAAACCCTCTCCTGTAGGTACATTTAACTCCTATCCAAATCCCTTGTTCACTAAATTAAAGGTGTCACGGGGGTTTAAACCTGCCATTTCCTGTCTTATAAGTCCAACACTATCTAACTGGTGATCTTACTGGTGGATATATATGTGAAGTCTCTTCATTCTGACATAAAAGTGTTAGATTAGGTTCCCGCTAAAGTATGGTTGTGCGTATGGCAAGAAAGGCCTGCCAAAAGGGTGAATGCTCCAAGGGAACACCTATATTTTTTTTTTAAAAATGGCAATGAGGATAATGGACCTTGTACAATATTTATAGTGTTTTACCACTGCTTTATAATTCTAGAAAGTCCCTATGTTCCAAACATAAGATGAAGCCATTCAGCCATCACAGCTAGTATTTTTGCATTTATTCTCATAACACGTTGTTCGAAAATTGAAGATAGTCCTGGTAGTGCACAAAAGTACAGCTGATGAATTACCGCCACTTTTTCTCCCATAATGTGCACTGTTGTAAACATTGGGCTGATGCATTGTGGTACATGACCCCACATCATCACATCTGCCATCCTGAATGAATGTAGACAATATATATATATATATATATATATATATATATATATATATATATACACACATATATACATACATATTACTATTGCTCATTGCTTCACCTGGTTGGCCTTTTTCTGTTATAAGACAATGTTCTTGATTCGTGACATCTTTTAAGACAAATCCTTATTGCATATACTTGGAAATTGTATGGGCCAAAGAGGGTCACTTTTACACCAGCTCTTCCAAAAAATGGCTTGTGGACTCCCAGAACATTATACATTTACTCTTTGTATAGGACAGCTGGCATTAAAGGGACATTAGGAGCAAAATTGGCGCTATGACTATAAAGTTTGCATACCTCCTTAGCCGTAAACACTCAGTTTCGTTGCCCAGCACATATACCAGTCAGCTGTAGACAACATTGTGGGTGGCCAGATCGTTTGCAAATCAGGTTGTCCACAGCCAAGTACTAGATTTGTTTGATGGCTCGATATGCCCATGTATGGCCATCATAGAGTAGTTAGCAGAGCACTACAGACAAAAGACCTCATTCAGTAATTGTAGGCCGTGAGAACAGCTGCCTATGTCTGCATTTTTGTACTGGCAGCTTTGCTAAAACATTGCACATAACATTTAGGTCTGGTATAAACCAAATACCTGCTTGCTCCCTGAAGTCTTAATTTAAAAAAAAAACAGTTATTTTATTTGTATTGGATAGAGCTGGGAAGAGTCAAAGCTTTTGTCTTGTTTTAACTACCAATTGTGTGTTTATAGGGAAGATTTCCCCTCACTTCCTGTTGGAAATTGAAAACAACCTTTTTTTAATTGGCAAGAAAGGGTCAGATTTTTTTTTATTTTCTTAGGTGCCTTTTTGTCCTATTGATGCCTACATCCCTTATTTTATGCAAGAGTGTCACTTAGACAGGAAGTAAGGGGGAAAATTTATTGAACTCCAGGAAAAATGAAAATTAACCTTTGTTGTAGGGGTGCATTGTAAAGGTTAAATATTTATTTTGGCTTTGAGTACCAGTAAAAAAGAAATAGCTTGTTCATTGCTTCAATAAGGCTTCCTCCATTCTTGTGAGCACTCTCAAGAAGCTTCTTCTTTCAGATGCTTTGTTCATTGGTTGCAGGCTCATATACAATACAAATAATTATATTCAAGACAAGCAATCAGATAAACGTTTTTACTGATACACTAGCCAACAACAAGCATTTAACCCTAGTGCATAGAAGTCCCAATGCTTTATTTTCCTTGTAGTTCAGCTTTTATGTAGTTACAAGCAGAAATAAACTGTGTGGAAATATTGACTCCTTTCTGCTTATCCAAAACCAACAAGTAAAAGCCTCTCAAAAAACAAAACACTTTGGGTGGAGTTAGGCTTGAAGGATTTATAAGCATGTTTGGGTCAGCAGTAGTCTGAAGCGTGTATATATGATACCAAGAACACACATTCAAAATTAATGTTCGTGGTTGGTTTATAACGACTGGGCTATCTGCTCATGACAGGTTTATACATTTATAGGAACATAACAGAGGGATCTCTACACTGCCATTGTATGTTTGTAGCTAGCCATTGACTGCTTATTAGATATTCATGTCGCTTTGTGTTTTTGTTCCTTTCAGCACTTACAAAACCCAGCAAACTTCCATAATGCAGCTACTGAGCTCTTGGACTGGTGCGGAGATCCCCGAGCATTTCAAAGACCTTTTGAACAGAGTCTCATGGGCTGTTTAACGGTATGTTTTATGACCCATCATGTTCTCTTCAGTCTCTGACTTTCTGCTTGTAATTTATCTCTACCCTGATTTTTCCATTCATCAGGAGAATTTTGAGGGCAAAATTACTAAACTGGTGTATCAGCCAAACTAGTTTTATTGTTCATGATACTTAATCAATACCAGTTGATTTCTCTTTACTAATTGTAAAACAAGGTGCAAACTGAAACCTAAACGCTCTAAAACTCTGGCACTAACGACAGGGACCATTGTGTCCTTCCCATAAGTGCAGGCATTATGATCACATTACAGGGTCATTGCGAAGAGAGATCCTTAAGATGCACACAGTGTAATTAGGGGGCATCTGTAGGTTTGCAAAAGACCTGGGTCCCCCTTGGCAAACCTAGGAGAAAAAATTCATCCCAATACTCAGAGTGTAGTTGTCATGATTATGTTCAAAGAGTTAGTTGTACAAACATAGTAATTTATAAAATAAAATTTATAAATATAATTTATAAAATGTTTTGATCAGTGATAAAGTACCTTCCTGCACTTTGTTCACACCCTTCCTTCATTGTTGCTCAGTGGTGAAATGCCATTTCACCTTGTGCTGTTTGCTAATGGTACTGCAACTCCCCGTTGGATAATGGTGAAGTACGCAACCTCATTGTGATGTAAAGTTGTAAAGTGCATGTTGTTGGTCAGTGCTGAAGTGCCCTGTACCTTCATACATTGATAATGACTGGTGAAGTGCCCCTCTCAATCTTACATGGCTTTTTATTATTAAGTGTCCTTCATTTGCATTAGGTCAGTAGTGAAGTTCTTCTATATTGCTGTGTGGTTGGAAATTGCCCCCTTACGTTGGTCAGTGGGAGCTAAAAAGATCATTGATGTCACTCATAAATTACTGGAAAAGGAACCATGCTCCGTTCCTTCTCATCCCTTAGCATTTCTAAGTGATGCCTGTTCTGGACCTATAGAGGATTTTGTAGAATGGCTAGGTGTTGCTAGACCCTGAATGCCCAGCAGACAACCCATGACATGATGATGAGTTTTAGAAAAACTAGCAGGAATCAAGTGTTTTTTTTGTTTTTGTTTTTTTTAGCATTGTGTTAAAAACCTCATCCCTAAAAATGTCCACCAAACTCTTCTGCAGTTTTAATGTTTGTCATCTTATACTGACCATCATGTCATTTACTTGATAATTTGTATTTACTTTTTGCTTTGTGTAGTTATGTATATTTTGAACACTGTAAGAAGGTTGACAAACACCATGTAGATTTCTCTGCTAAGGTCATTTTTCTTCATCCCGCAGGTGGTTAGCAGAGTAGCCGCACAGCAAGGCTTCGATCTGGACCTTGGATACAGACTCCTTGCTGTATGTGCAGCCAACAGAGACAAGTTCACTCCCAAATCAGCAGGTAGGAAGCAAGCAATTAATATTTACGTTTTTTTTCCCTTAAACAGGAGATTGTCTGCTGAGTGCTATGCGCTGTGCAAGCCAAGACCTGCAGTGTATATTATTTGCACATTGTTGCTTAGTAACAGTTTACTATGGTGGTTACCTGCCAGATCTGCTTTGTTTCTTAACTCTTTAATAAAATGACCCTCTGACAAACATGCAGTGTTAAGTGTTCATGTCTGTCGTGAGCAGGATTTTTAGTGCTGGTAGTCAAGACAGGTTCAGACAGTCCTAGTTGTGTAATATGAGGCGACATCAGTCTACAAAACATTAGGCCTTACTGATTTTGTATTGAATAAAGGGAGAAGTTACTTAATTTAGACACCTCTGGTCAGTTTTCTGTACACAAAACTGTTTCAGTTTTCTTGGGGTTAAACAGACTTTCAATTTTTAAGCACAGGCCAGCACATCTCTTTTGCTTTCTGTTGCTCCTCCTTGGCATGGACTAGAGGAAGGTTAGCATCTCGCTCCAAGGGTTTCCACACTCACCGCCAAGGAGCCTTTGAGGTCAGCTGTCTCTGTAGTGATTTATGACTTCAAATTATGTCTGGAAAATAAGGAAGGGAGAAAAGGGTTTCTGTGTAATTTTGCCATTGACCTGCCATCCTTGTGTATGTTCTAGTCACAAATCAGAGGAAGGAGTTCATACATGCTGTGAATGAGTCATTAGGACCTCACTGCCAGCAGAAGCATTTTGTATGCACATGGTGCTGGTAAGCCCTGCTGAACTGGATCCAGCCCAAGTTATGCAGACAGTGTAGTTGCCTTGTTATAGCTGTGCAGGGTGAAGAAATCTTACACTGTGCTACAGTATAGCTCCTGGCCAACCTAGCAGAAAAAAAAATGATGGTAGTGGGGAGAGACGAGAGGCATAGAAAGTTAGAGACTGGAGAGAAATAAATAATACTAATAGCTGCGGTGAGCTCCGTTAGTACGTCTTCCTATTCAGCATACTTTCCTTTACCTATTCCTGAATACACCTCTCCTTCACACGTTGGGCCTGATTTATTAATGCTCTACAAGGCTGGAGAGGATACACTTTCATCAATTAAGCTGAGTGATCCAGCAAACCTGGAATGGATTTTTTCAAAGTAATTTGCTAGCAAATGTAATAAATCCTGGACCAGGACCATTCCAGGTTTGCTGGATCACCCAGGTTCATTGATGAAAGTGTGTCCTCTTCAGCCTTAATAAATCAGGTGCCTTGTCACCCTGCATCCATGCATTGCATTTGCTTTTCTTAATCAAACATTATATGCTGGACCTGGCCTCTCTGCCCTTGCATCAGGTTTATATGGAAAAGAGAAACAAGAGAAATAGGAAGAAAAAAAAAAACAAAACCATCTTATCTTTTCCCAAATCATGTTATACAAATGAACCTTATTGGCCTTGCATAGGAACCCTTGTAAACAAACTGACTAAGTTAAGGGCAAGCCAGTAACAGATGAATTTTGATTGACATAAGTTTATGCAGTTAGATGTAACTATTACTGACAAGTCTTCTTCGTACTACTGTATACTGCATACCATTTGTAAAATGTAGACCTTGATATGAAGATTGTGGTATTCTGTGTTGATCTCTGCTTTAAATATTAGAAAAAGTGCTGTGATTGCTGCAATCATGTGCCAATCATGTGGCTTAGATCAGTGGTCGCCAAATGGTGGTCCACAGAATAATTACCATTATCTTTACACATTCAA
The DNA here is from genome assembly GCF_032062135.1 of Pyxicephalus adspersus. NCBI lineage: Eukaryota > Metazoa > Chordata > Amphibia > Anura > Pyxicephalidae > Pyxicephalus > Pyxicephalus adspersus. The sequence continues at coordinate 34,278 of NW_027317043.1, forward strand.
TTACCCTCACACAATCTTCTTCCCTTGCACACTCACCTACATTCCGCTTACTGGCTTCTCCTGACCCTGCTGATCATGTCCCCTGTATGGACACAACTTTTGTTGTGTCCACAGCCCTGCCCTACTGTCCCCCCAGGATGTTTAGCAAGGAGGTCTGAGCCTGGGATGGGATAGTGGGCAGGTTCTGGCATCATCACTCACTCACTCACACAGAAGTTTCTTCCCCTTTGAGTCATACACAGCTCCCCGCGCATGCGCAGGATTAAAAATTATGAATTTAGTGGTCTGTGAGGTCTGGAAGGTTGGCAAACACTGGCCTAGATCGATCAAGGGTCAGCATATCAGAATATGTGGAAGATAATTTGCCAACCAGATGACTTTTTAGAGCATTTTTAGAAATTAGTAATGTATTAGTATTTGTATTTATCTTACTGCAGGTTTTATTTAGGTTGGGTTTAAAAGAAAAAGTGCATATGCCTTTTAATGCTTTGAAATACGGAGCAAACTATTCAAATGGGCTGCCTTTATGCAATGCACATCAACACATTGCATAATATAGTGTAAAACCAGCATTGAGAATTGGCATGATACTTAGGTTCAGGGCTCTATTAAAGGAAATTTGTGCTTTGACACCTTGAACCAGTTGCGCCGACTGTGGTGTTGTGAAATTGCTTGAGTGAGCATGGGCTTAGAAACTGGTAAGCCCTGAAAGTGACATTTGCTCTGTTGATGTCTGTGTGCGAGTATGACATGTACCACAAAATATTCATCTATAAAGGGGCTCAAAGATATATATATGATTCAATAATGGTTATCTATGCTCTTGAAAGAACTCTAAATTGAATTATGGTAATGTGTAATATTATGTTGTATCTAAAGATGTCAGTAGTCACGTGGCTGCTAAGGCCACCATATGCCCATTAGGAGTGTCAAACACAATGTTAGAGGTGCCCTTGAATTTTAAGCTACACCATGCCATTTTAAAATGTTATTGGAAGTTTGAGAATGTGTACAAAATACAGCAGAGGAATGTCTGGATACTGTAGTCAGTGTTGTTTGTGCAGTATTTTGCTGATATTGTAATTTTTTTGGGATGTTAATGGTGGCCACTTTGAACACCTTATGTGATTGCAGAAATCAAACATGACCTACAGTTACAATCTGATGTCTATATAAATCTAGTAATCTTTTATGCAGATATCTTTATGTTGAAGTGTATACACTTTTGGAGCTCCCTGTTTATAATATAACTTTTTGGCAGATTTGTGTACACACATTTTTGTACGAAAAAAGTATTCTGTTATATTTGTGCCTTTTACATGTATGTGTTCCCTGACAGTATACTTTTATTGTTTGTTCTCCTTTGGTGTGTCAGATGTAGGATTGAAATCCTTTTGATGTATCTGTTTATTAAGTGCAATAAAATGTGAATCTTTCCAGAATTTCAGAACTGTCCTGTTCCTTTTACACACTTCCGTTCTTATCTTGGCCTTTATGTCATACAAATCTGAAAGTGGCAGTGTTTGAAAAGTTTAGGAGGCTGAAACCTCCATCCACAAAATGTAAAGTTAGCCTGTAAAGGAACTGAAAGTGTATGTAAAGCCAAACTATGTATTTTAAGTCTTGGATTGAGTAGGCGAGGATTGCTTGTGTTTGGTTGTTTTTGTTATCTCCTGTTTTTATTTGACATTATTGACTTACCTTATGGTCAGAGTGTTTTTTTAAATGAACCCTGAAATACAGCCATTGCTGGCAACCTTTAAAAAATGCTAGCTGCTTGGTCTGATTGTAATCCAGAACCAGCATGCAGACCATGAAAATCTGGGTGTTACTATGCATGTAATTGAAAAAGTTTTAATGCAATTGGATCTGCATGATAGCCAGGGCTCCCGCATTATTTGGAGTCCAGCATTAGTAACACATGCGGAGTCCACATTAAAGGTTTCCTTTGATGCCTGTTTAATGTACAGTGCTGTGTATTATGTTGGCACTATATAAATACTTCTTAATAATAATAATGATTTTTTTTAAAAAACAAGCCATATAGTCAGTTTGTATTTTGTCATAATGGATAAAAAAACTGCATCTTATAAGTCATGTGTTACATTATTTAGTTGTTGCTTGTGTTTTTCCTGTCCTGGTGGCTTAAAACCTAAAAAGGTGTGAATTGTCTGCATTAATCATCAGCTACCTACACGTGTAGGTGTGTGCTTGAAGGAAAATCTGTCATTCTCTCTGGCAATGAATGGGGTTAAAATGCCCCAGAGAGCAGGCTGAGTGGAGAAATGGGAGGGTTAGTAAGGAGGGACAGAGGCCATCTGGATAATTGGGCGCAGATGTACTCCTGTGTAAACCTAACACCAAGAGTTCCAGACTCATACCCACTGAGCCAAACCCAACCAATTAATCTCCGCAAGGTAATTACTTTGCCATCAGAGAACAGGGGTTTCATAGGTTGCTCCTACATTGGAGTGTGGAGGTGTGAGTGACCACACAGCCCATAAACTACCCCAAATTTCATCACATTCAGAGATAGGCGCTGAAGCTCTCCTGTCTCTGATCCCCAATGCACATTCTCTTCTGTTTGTTTGCTCTGAAAGTCTCTTGGAATTTCAGTGATGGGGGAGGGGGCTCCAGAAGGTGATTTACACAGGAAAAACACATCATTTTGCCTTCAGAGTGGGGCCTTTTAGCAAATTCATCCCAGGACAGGTTAA
>NW_027317044.1:0-17051 GCF_032062135.1 Pyxicephalus adspersus
AGCTGCAGACCCAAGAACAAGAAGCGCTGCTGTTGGTGGTGGGCGTCCAATATTGCAACACCAGGCAGAAGACGTAGTGGAGTATATGACCCAACCTGGGTCTAGTGATTATACCCCCTCTTCATCCCAGTCCCGGACACAGGCCTTACAGGTGTCCCAAACAGTCCATGATACACCTGTTCCTCCTAGTTCCTCATCAGCGGCTGGAAAGTCACTCGTACGGCAGCATGTAGAGGAGTCCCACTGAGGGGATGGCGAGGCGGAGCTACAAGCATTCATTGAAGATGCTCAGTTCTTTCAGTCATCTGACGAAGAGAGTCAGGTCACAGGCTTTCCCCCCAGTTACTTTTCACCAGAACACTCTGAGCCAGATGAGCCAAGGCCTTCCAGACACCCAGGCTTTGCACAGGCACCCCCTCCATCCCACCCTCTGACTCCCCAGGCTCGTAGGACATGGTCCCCAGTCGACCAGGGCAGGGCAGCCTGCGGCAATGGGGTGGAATTCACCCGCCGCATCCGCCTGTCAGTTCTAGGAGGTGGGGTGCTCTGGCTCGTTAGGCCCCCGGGGTGGGACCCTTGCCTAAAGTCTACATGGGTACTTAGGCACCTGCCCCGGGAAGTTCCGGACCTCCAGGGCGTGCGGCGATGAGGGCGGATCTGCAAGCCCCAGGCCACCTGTCACTTTTGGAGGTCAGGCACTGTGGCTGGTTTGTCCCACGGGGCGGGACCCTTGCCTAAGGTCTCTCTGGGTAATTAGGCACCTGCCCCGGGACGTTCGGGAGCTCCAGGGTGTGCGGCGATAAGGACGGATCTGCTGGACCCAGGTCGCCTGTCACTTCCAGGAGGTCGGGCGGTCCGGCTGGTTTGTCCCCCAGGCAGGGACCCTCACCTAAAGTCTACCTGGGTACTTAGGCACCTGCCCTGGGAAGTTTGGGAGCTCCAGGGCGTGCTGCGATGAGGACGGATCTGCCCACCCCAGGCCGCCTGTCACTTCTAGGAGGTAGTGTGGCTGGTTTGTCCCCCGGGGTGGGACTCTCGCCTAAAATCTACCCGGGTACTTAGGCACCTGTCCCGGGAAGTTCGGGAGCTCCAGGGCATGCGACGATGAGGACGGATCTGCCAGCCCCGGGCCGCCTGTCACTTCCAAGAGGTCGGGCGGTCCGGCTCGGAGTCCCCCTCGCCGACCACGCAGGGCCGGGTGTGCATCGGAGCCTCTTTCGAGGTCCTGTTTTTTTTACATGATTGTGTGTTTCAAACATTTTTTATATTCATAATATCTACTAGACCCCTGTTCGGACATATTTCTGTAAGTTACAGGTCTATAGTTTAAAAAAAAATTTCATGAAAAACAGTGTAACGCTTTTGGTACAGAAATCTAGACCTCAGTGTAACGCCCAGGTGGTTAATGTATATGAAGCCTAAAAAAATGTTTCTTATACTACAAAAAAAAAAGTTTGCCATGTTTTTGTCGGAGATAAACTATTGGACAAGGACAGTATCAGTGTATTTCTTTTTTAGTTTTAAATAACATTAGGGATGAGCGAACACCTGGAAGTTCGGGTTCGGACGAACTTCGGCTCAAAATTCGGGTTTAGGTACCCAAAATCACAAAGTTCAGTACGGACCCGAACTTTACAGTTCAGGTTCGCTCAACACTAATATTAATGGTTAGTGGGTAGGGATGAGCGAACACCTGGAAGTTCGGGTTTGCCGGGTTCGAAAATCTTGCTTTTGTCTGTTGATTTTTGATTTAGAGGCAAAAACATCCTTGCTGTTCCTATTTTGTTTTTCAATATAATTAGGAGCATCTCAATATTGGGATTAGAAAGCATTTCTGAACTTGAATTCATGAAAAAGGTTCGTAATAACAGTTACTTATTCAGGGAAATGCAGAGAAGACTTTCAAATAAGGTCATGAAAACACTATCTGTGAAAATCAGTTTAATTCCTTGGGTAACCCAAAAAATGTATTGCTGTAGCACTCGTGAATGGACTGACCTAACCCACGATACAAGTATCACACTTAGGTTCTTTCTGGCCGGCTTGGCCATCAACACAAGTCTTGTATGGAGTATGTCCTGTCTCTTGCCAGTTTTAATCTACTTGAAACATAGATTCTTTCTATCTTTTCAGCCAGCTGGCCCCAATGCAGCACAAGATAGCCCATTATCCTGGTGCCCGAAACCACACCTTCTGGTAGACCGCTGTCCACCAATCTCTCATTTTTTTTCACTCACCTCCTTTACCTTGCAACTCAACTCAACTCTTTCACTTCCACATAGAAAATTACCGTATATGATGATGTGATGTCTAAGCCATTGGAATGGGGGTAAAGAACATTACAATTAATCTGGGATGCATCTGGCAGTCCAAATTGTTCCAGGTGTAATCATCATTAGTCAGAAGCTTGTATTTATCTTGTGTCCAGCATTTCATGAATGCGGTAATCCTTCTTATTACCCCATTACCACTTCCAGCGACATGACCTTTCCAATTTCCCATTCTTCTCCATAGCACAAAGGCCCTGCCACATTTCCATTAATTATTCTCTTGTGGTAGAATGGAACATCACAATCCCAGAGCTGTCCTACCAAGCATCTGACACTGCTATGTCAACTGTGGTTCCATAGATTTTTCCATGTTCAACTACCCTGTCCTAAACTCCTGTCATCCTACCTACGTGGTTCTTTTTACTGTGCTCCTCTAACCCTTGCTCAACTAAATTCATTCTTTCCTTACTCTCAGTAATAGTGATGAACCAGTGTGACAAGCAAATGATCAATTACCTGTGATTAATGTTCTGTGGTGGAAACTGTTTATTAGAGACACATCTTCTGTTTCTTGTAAAAGGGATTGGTGGGGGGACACTCATCCATTTCCCATGGTGGGGATTGGTTGTCATACCCCGTACCAAATCCCTCATCTTCTATCTCCCATTGATGATATTAGTAAAAGACTCATTATCTATGTCCCATGGAGGGGATTGGAAGGAGGCCAAGCATCTATATGTCCTTGAGGGGATTGATGGGAAGCCCATCATCATCTCCCGTGGAGGGAATAGGTAAGAGGTCCAACATCTTTCTCCTATAGATGGCATTGGTAAGAGACCCATCATTTATCTAATGTGGGTGGGGTTGGCAAGAGACCATCATCTATCTCCCATGGGGAGAAACGCATCTACTGACCTACATTCTTTTTGTCCCCACCTCATCATCAGCCAGACTTATTTAAATAATCCATGCTTCCCCCATTGTTTCAAACTCATGTTTGCCCATTCACACCTTTTTTCATTGTGGCACATTTCATCAAAGATGTAGATGTTTGTGGTGCTTTCTATTATAGATTCTAATAGATTCTTCTCATACATTTTTTAGGATAATTGCTATCAGATAGCATCTGAAGAAAATGTCTATAAGAGCATAAAAATCTTAATACACCGGTATTATTTAATAGTTGACTACAGATTATGATTATATCATGACCATTATCATGTAATAATTAAATATAAATTATTCTCATATATAAAAAACTCATTATAATGAAGTCATGGACATTTTTACCAAAATCACAGCCATACAAAAATTAAAATGGTCCAAAAAGATATCATTACTTTCCCACAACTGGAAACATATGTCTTACTTCCGCCCTGTGTCTCCTGCTTGCGTTCTGCATCTTGAAAAGTAAAGGGGATCCCATACTTTTTTTTTTTTTTTTTTGAGTTTACCTGTTGTTTTGGATTTAATGCATTTCCATACAATTCAGAATGCGGTGCTGCTATATAACTTTATGTATGTAACTTTATTTATGTTCCCTACAGATGGATCCAGTAACGGAAATACCCCATAGAGATGTCTCTGTTCTCTGTATTACTGGGATTCCACTCAGGAACATTAAAAGATTCCTAAGAACAGCGCTGTAGACTTGCTTATCAAAGGTGATGATGGGATGTTTAAGGTGGAGGACGTTTCTATAGAAATTGGCACAGATGGATGTTACAGAAAGTGCACTTTGGAGAAGAATCCTGCGATCTCATGAAGTAAAATAGAGAATGATGACCTGGCAGAAAATCCCCTCACACCAATTCATCCTTTAACACCTAGTGCAGATGCAGATTGTACATATGATCGTATAGTCATCTATAAGACTTGCTGTCACCCATCACACAGACTGCAGAGGTAGTGACACATTTACATGTTTTGTATGTGGACACGGGGAGGACCTCACCTCACACTTTAGAAGCCACACTTATGTGTGGAATGTGGAAAATGTTTTGGTAGAAAATCACATCTAGCGTGACATAAGAGAACTCCCACAGCTGAGAAGCCGTTTCCTTATCCCAAATGTGGCAAATGTCCTAATGCACATAAGAAATCTCATGTGGGGGAGAAGCCATTCTTCTGTCTTGAGTGCAGGAAATACTTTTCTCAAAATGAGCAACTTATCAGGCCCCAGGCGTCTCATACAGGTGAAAAGCCCTTCTCATGTTCCAAATGCAGCAAATGTTTTACTGCGACCCGATATCTTATCTCACATCAGAGGACTCACACAGGAGTGAAGCCATATTCATGTTCTAAGTGTGGAAAATGTTTTTCATGGAAATCTGTTCGTTTCAGGCATGAGGGGACTCAGAACAAGAGTATGGCTTCGCTGCTGTGTATTTGTGAGAAGCCATCCTCTTTCTCAAAGAGGACGGCTTCTCTGCTCTTTATTTGTGGGAAATGCTTTTCTCAAAGAGGACCTTTATTTCTCACCAGAGAACCCACATATCTGAGAAGCCCTTCCCTTGTTCTGAATGTGGGAAGTGTTTTACCAGAAAGACAACTCTCATATCCCATTAGATGACTCACACAGGAGAGAAGCCCTATCCCTGTCTAGAGAGTGGGAAGTGTTTTTCTCAGCATGCCACTCCTAGTGCACACCTGAAGACCAAGAGAAACCATTTTCCTGTTCGGAATGTGGGGACTGTTTTACAGGAAAGTCCCCCCTATTCAGACACGTTCAGAGGGCATGGAGGGAGAAGCCATAGGTATGTTCTGAATATAGGAAATGTATTATTGAAAGAACAGACACTACGAGTCTTTGCACAGTGGTGTGCATGTAGCTGTAGTTATTCAAAACACATTGTAGCTTGCTAAAACTTAGAGGTGGTGCCTGAATTTTTTGGCACAGATGGATGTTACAGAAAGTGCTGAATGTTTTTTTTTTCTTTTTTCACCTGGTGATCCTGGGGAAACCTGTTTTTTTTTTTTGTTTTTTTTTTTTAAGAGTGTTGTTCCTCCAAAGGGCCATTTACTTTTTTTCTTTGATGTTTGGTAATTAGTAAATCATTTGTTATTTAAATAGTTTATATAAAATACATTGATTTAAAGACACAATAAATACCATATTTGGCAGAATACCAAGGATAATAGTGGGTTCTCAGTGCTGGATCTTCCCAGGTCCAGGGTCTAATGGAACCATTCTCATCTATGGTCCCTCAAGACGTTGTAAGAAGTTCCTCGATCAGTGAACAGATGACTCCCATTGGATGAGGCTTGTTATGCTCTGGGACCAACACCACTTAGTAGAGCCAGCTGCAGGAGGGTTCTAAGGGTCTATAAATTTGTTATTTTAGAACCCGTTGTGGTGGAGGGGACATTCTTCCTTTGGTCACGAATTTAACAATACTTTTTTCCTATTTATCCAACAACATATTTATTAATAGGGGTTTTTCAAGACCTGAAAATTATTTCAAGGGTTTTCTCTGTATAACAAGGCTGAGAAGTCAGTAGAATCCCTGTTATTTGGGATGGGTGTAAACAAAGGACAGAATCAAGGTTGGAATCCTTGAGAAGTTAACTGTAACCAAGAGCAAAAGATCAAAAGAAGGTGTTGAAAAGCAATGTCAAAACTACAAATGATCAGAACAGGAAAGTAAGCTAAGATGTAGAGGTGGTAGCAGGTCCTAAGTATTCATTAAAATTTAGCAGTATGCTAGGAAACATCCACCCATCTCCAGGAATAGATTCTTTTTCAAAAGATAGATTAGGTGTTCTCCTAAGTACAATATGCTTCTTCAGAACATTAGGAGGATGTGAGCGTGGAAAAATTAGTAATTCAAGATGTACATCTAAAAAGAAATGCTTGAAAGAGTCTGGAGACCCCAGGGCCTCATATAATGAACCTTTTTTTTGTTGGGGGTCCCTTGCAATAAAGAGACATTCCTTGGGCTTGGTGACTTCAGGAAGCCTATGCTTATAACTAGATCCACACCAGTCAATAAGTTTGTTGAGGCCCTGGGGACAGCTGGGTCCTGTCCAGCCCCTCTAAGTAGTTTGTCCACTCGGTCCACCACATCCAAACCCTGGCATTCAGGGAGACAGCAAGCCATTTGGTTGAAGGGATCCAGGCAACAAACTATTCTATCTGTCCTCCTGATGATAGAATCCCCTATGACTACCAATTGTCTTTTCCTTCATGAGTTTTCCTCCCCACCACTACTAGATGTGCTGTTCTCTCTGCCACCACTGGGTCTGCAAACTGCACATCTTCACATACCTTTGCAAACATGTTGGGGTGCCCAAACACAGGGCTGGCTTACCTTTTTGGGGGCCCTCCCTCTAGTTACATTACCCAACTCCCTACATGCTCATCCTGATTAACCTCTCCACCCTCCACATCCAAACCAATAACTGCCAGCTCAGTGAGCAGGAGACCCCTCCCAATGTGATCCAGTGATTTCAGTGTTGCAATGCGCTTCTCCAGCTCTCCAATGTGAAATACCAGAAAGACGACTTCTCACATTTGTCACAGCAGTATTCATCTAGGAACTTTTGCTCCATTTGTGCATACATGTGACAGACTGTGCACTGAACCAAACTTTCCACCTTGCTACCACTCATTTTCCCATTTAAAACAAAACTGACAGTCAAGCAAACACAACCCAACAGTCAAACTCCCAACTGCACAATATCTGACTGCTGTTTTTTCTAACTTCACTTGTTTAAAAATCCACTTGTTTCACAAGCATATAAGTGTCTTTTTTTAAACGTGAGGCCAGTGCAATGTACTGTTCTAGAAATGCAGGCATGTAAGCATCCCAAAGAGTAGAGACCATGTCCACTGAGCCTTCGTTATCCGAAAAATATTGTTGAAGTTTAGATAGAAGGTGTGATTTGGTATGCTCTTGTTTGAAAATGAAAATCATTAAGTCGTCAGTGGCACACTCTAGACACTGGAGAGGATAGATCCAGCTGTAAGGACACTGGGGTATGATCAAACCAGGTAATGGGATAAATAGTGGAATCTGTACAAGCACATAATGAAAGCAATAAAACAAAAAAGTAATTGATACGGGTGTGGGTATTATGAGGTGGGAAAAAAAGGAAAATCCTACAAGCCTCAAATGGTATTTCCTAATCAGTTGCAGAAGGAGCGGGCTAGGGAGGTAGTGGCTTGTGGAGGTTCCCTAGTGGTTGAACTTGACTTTGTTCAACCTGACTTACTTCCGTATGTAACTATATGTAAAAGTAGGATCGAATACCAAATTAAAGTCTCCTGCAATGATCAAGTGTGTTTGTGTGAATTAGGAAAGTTTGCGGAAGACCTTCTGAAAAAATGTTATTTGAGCTGAGTTGGGAATATAAACATTTCACAGTGTCATGGGGGTTTCCCTGAAAGTACCGTGTATATACCGTGTATATATCTACTGTTGTCCATGTTGGCCATCGTGTTTGTATGCACAAATTGAAATGTGCTCCTAAATAAAGCCAAGAAAAAGAGAATGGGCAATCTCTAGAGGCAAATCACATGCACCTTTAGAGTCAAAGTGGGTTTCTTGTACAAAAAGGACGTCTGCTGAAAGCATTTTAAATTCAGGTAAAGCTAAACAACACTTTTAGGGCAGTTGAAAACCTTAATATTAAAAGATATAAATTTATAAGTCATTGATCAGTGTAGAAGTATAGATTTTGATATGTAACAAAGACTTGCTAAACGGTGTGGCTGTGTATTGGCTTGGGAATTGTGTTGCAGATCCATACCATATAAGGAAGGGAGGGTGGGAAGGGAAAACTATTCGATGAGAACTGGGTAGAGAGGAGAGGAGGGGAAAAAGGAAACACATAAACAACAAAAAGAGAACCAAAACAAAATACCATCCATTGAGGATCGATAATAAGTGACCATGGGGCCTCTACTCCTGTGAAACCCCACCACCCGAAGTTGGCTGGAGGGGAGCATTTGCAGGGGAGAAAGGATACCCCACAGGGGGTGAAAGTCAAAGGAGTCCTTCAACAAAGAAAAAACAAGGAACTCTCCAAACGAACCAGGAGAGAGCAAAATAGCTATAAAAAGGGTGAAAAATAATAACAATTGTAACTATGTACCGCATCATAAAAACACTGTTATCCTTCCATTCTACTTTAATAGGGGTGGGCAAACTTGTGGGCTCAAGATCACAATGAGTTTTAAAGGAAAAGGGACTCATGGAGGGAATACTTCAAATACTTACCCATTAAAAATCATTTTCATAATCTGCTCTCCGGAGGCCTAGACCACATTCTGCCAGGACTTGAACATTCCCTGTTGCAAAATACCAGGCTGGGACCCAATCTCCCCTCCTGCAGCAGCCCCTACAATTTGGCAAACAGTTCCCTCCTAGCGGCTGTTTCAGAGAGACAAACCTATCATTTATAGGATCCTGAAGCTCCAGAGTATCCCCTCTCATGATGGGCAAGAGAAAAACTAGCTCCTCTACGCCTCGGAATCTCACGTAATTCTTCTCCTCAGCAGATTGCACCAGACAAGGTGGGGCCAACAGACGTGCATCCAGACATGTTAAGAACACTGTCGTTATGAGTGCTGAAGGATCACTATCTCAGAAGAAAAACAACGGATCAGATGATAATTCTGGTTCATCTTTAACTGGTACAAGCTCAGCTAAAGCCAAGTTGAAATTATCAGCCCCAGATGACAACGAAAATAAGGTAAGCCCATCTATATTTCCTATATCGGAAGAATCGGCGGGAGTTGACCCTATCGTATCATACCCCACTTCAGATTGTCCAGTCTCGGACGCACTCTAAAGGAAATGCTAGTTTCCCTGCGTAGCTCCTTGTACCAGGATTTTTTAACACCTTTTCAACAACCAAAAAGTTATGTACAAAGTGTGGGAGCTCGAGTGAATCATATTTAACCCAAGATGGGGGAATATGCAGATATCCATAATGAGTTGGTGGACTCACATACTAACACGCAAGATACCTTACAACAAGTCCAACAAAAATTAGCTGGTATGGAAGATCAAGCCAGGAGGAATAACATTAAGTTTAGAGGCATTGCAGAAACCATTCCTGTGGCTAAATTGTGTTCATATATATCCCAGTTTATAACCAAATTATAACATACTACTGCTTCCTTTGAGCTTTTAATAGATAGAGCATATAGACTACCCAAACCTGCTAATCTCCTGGAAAAAAGTACCTAGAGATGTACTAGCCCGCATACATTTCCTGTGTCACACTCGGAGAGACGGGACCACTAGGGGGCGCTATGGCTTGCATGGAGGTGGTGTGAGCCCTAAAATGGGCCAAGAAGAGCAGAGTCTAAGCAGTAACCAGGTTTTCTCCAGAGCCTCTGATGGTGAGGATATTGCGCTGCTGGTTACTGCCAGGTTGCGGTCCTTGGGCACACCAAGGTGGGTAAAGCACGGTACCAAATCACTAAGCAGAGGGATAGTCAAGGAAGCCTGGGTTAGGATAGGCAGCAAGCAAGGGTGGTCAGGTCACACGCCGGGGGTTAATAGCCAGGGATCCAGGAGACAGACAGCAATGACACAGTGGCCACTGTGGGCACAGCAGACACTGGAAACAGCAGAAGGTGCAGGTGATGCTGGGATATCCACAGGCAGAAAGGAACACAGGAACAGCACAGGGAAGTTGGCTGGGAACCAACAAACTTGACAATGAAGGGTTAACTGGACGCAGGAAACACTGGATTAAGCAGCAGGTGTACAGGAACTAGTTCACAGAACTGGGGAGCTTAGCACTAGTAAGACTTGTTGCACGAACAAAAATGGAGTCTGAGAGCTAGCTAAAAAGCCGGGGCTGGTTAAGAAGCTATTTTCTGATTGGCCAGCGGCATGGACAGAGTTGATAAAGCTTGGAAACAGAGGCACGCCCAGCATCAGAACTGCCCACATGTGCAGGGGAGAGATGCCTGCGCTTTAGTAAGGAACAGGTAAGTGTGACATCCTGCATATTAAGAAGCAACTGATGGCTATTTCTAGACAAGGCTCTAATTTTCCTGAACTGTAATCTAATATCGTCTTACTTTCTGATTTATCACAGGCTACTATTATGGCTAGGAAAAAGTTCTTGCCTATCACCTTAATCCTGAGGGAACAGCACATCCAGTGTAAATGGGGATTTCCTGTGAAGCTGTGAGGCAACTGAACCACTACTACCATGAAAAACCCTCAAATGGACTTCCAGGGGAGGAGTCGCCAAGAGAAGTCACATCTTCACAGAGCTCCACTTCGCTCCGAGGATTACCCGCAGAGATTGAGATTCTGGAGGACACTTATCTGCACCTGGTGTTGGAGAAGACTGCAGCGGGACTGCAGAAGGCTGCTAGAGACTGCAGTCCCATGCAGGCGGATTCTACATGCGGCAATGACAGGAGGCCATCCTATACACGTGGCGCCCAGCTTCTGCACAGCAATACTGGCCGATGGACACACACAGACCCTGCTGACAAGCGAACCTAATCGTATGTGGTGAGCTGAGCTCAATCGAAGATTAGCTTTTGAAAGCCACCCCAGGGGGCATTTAATTCTCAGAGGACACCAGGCGGCCATCTTGTACACATGGCACCCTTTATTAAAGAGCACCAGCATGATTTATTCCAAATCCATCCTAAGAGAAGGGGATTTAAGCTTTTTTTACAACATACTTTTCATTAAAATGCTCTCCTGCATTCGTTGATCAGTATATTTCTGCCTTGTTGGAATTTATCTGCTATACAAATCCTTTAATACCTTTCCTGAGTGCCTGATACTCTGAAATCCAGTCTCATCATATTGTAGTTCTATCTCCCTGGGTTTTACATCACATATGTTACAAAGTGAAGAGCTTGTTAATACTAGCTGGAACCGTATGACTTAACAGCCTAACTTCATTGTGAATACAATCAGGTTTGGAATGGAATCTCTTGGCACTGCAGAATTGACTCTCTTGAAATGTTTACAACCTAACTTTCTAATCTGCAAGAAACAAAAGACTGCCTCAGAAATTATTTGTCTAAACTTTTCAAACAGCCTATATATAAACGCTGGCTCAAAAGTCCTTTTGTTGCATCAAGCAGTTACAAAGATGTAATCTATTAGACAAGTGCTTTCGTTCAGCTTGAAAATATTGCTTTTATGACAGGATCAACGGATTGAATACTTATTTTTTTTACACCTGCTTTCCTAAACTTGCGCATCTACTAACCCTGAAAGTGACTCAAGCTTATTTTACAACATATGTTTCATTAAAAAGTTCTCCTGCATTCTTAGATCAGTCTATTTGAGCCTTATGGGAATTTATCTGCTGTATAAATCCTTTAATTGTTTCCTGAGTGCCTGATACCCTGAAATCCAGCCTCATCATTTGGCAATTTTATCTCCCTGAGCCTTACATCTTATATATGTCAAAGAGAAGGGCATGTCAACACTAGCTGGAATTTGATCTCTTAGCCTAACTCTTGCGAATATCATAGGTTTTGAAGGGAATCTACTGGTACCTCAGAACAGATTGTACTTTGACTTTGTTTGCTTTCTTATCCCAACCTCTTCATCTATATTGGCTGATTAATTTCTCTAGCATTTACATCCTGCAGCCATTTTAATGTAATTTAATTCCTCAGTTTTGCAAGATACATGTAAGGAGGAACATCTTAGCACATCTAATTAATACCAGGAGCCATAAGTTACATTACCATGGGCAAAGGCAGACTGAATCACTGAATCTTCCAACAAAAAAGAGATAGGCACTTTTTTCTCACGCTCTCAAACACCTGGCAGACATGGAGAAGGGTCCAGCAATAGCCAATCTCTTTCCCAAGGCCTCTCCTCTAAAACGGACATTACAGAGATCCCTCAACAAGGCATATCTGTGATTTCTTCTCCTACCTCTGAAGAATTAGACAAAGAAAATCATCACCCTCAGAGTCCAGGGAGATTCAAGAATAACTGGGACAGAGATGAGCATTTAAAATTGTTACCAACAAATGGAGATTTTAAGTCATATCTTCAAAGGATCCAAGATTCTTTTAGATCAGAGTTAAACAACTTACGCTCTGCTCTGGTTTCTAGAATTTAAGAAGTGGAGCAGGTCACAGAAGATCAGCATGATCAGCTTCACACACAGACCTTAAACAAGCACTCTGCCCTTATACAACAATTGTTCTACCATTAAGATGAAAATCAAAGTCGAAGAAATAACATTAGGATCAGAGACCTACCAGAGACTATTGATGTCAAAGATCTCCATGAGGTTGCCACCATTATATTTAATGGTCTTCTTCAAAAACCTAAGGATAATTACATTGAGATCAATAATATTCATAGGACATTGGGCCCTAAAAGTCAGGATCCAGCCAGACCCCGGGATGTATTGTGCCGAATACATTCATACCACCTAAAAGAGACTATAATGATAGAAGGCAGACATCAAGAACAGTTTACTTTTAATGGGAAACCAATCCATTTCCTCAGGGACCTATCCCACCAAACCTTAAATCTCAGAAGGGCTCTAAAATCCCTGTTGGACCTTCTCTGCGACAACAATATTTATTGCAAATGGGGTTTTCCATTCCAATTAATAGCCCATAGGGAAACAAATCAGCAATCTTCGGGAACTTGGGGGACCTGGCAACCTTTTTGGGTACATTTGAGCTGCCTTAAGTCTTACTTCCGGACTGGCCAAAGCATTCTATTCCTCTAACACCACCTGCGTCCTCAGAATGGCAACAAGTGGGGAGAAGATCTGCCAAAGCCTCAGCAGTGCAACCACTCTTGGATCCCACCTGAATTAGCCCAATACACATGTGTCTCTCCTACAAGTTTGAACACCCATAGGTGTTTTGGACTTTTCATAAGTCAGTTATAGTTACCAGTTGTTTGATTTGTGTTTCTTTCTGCTGGCATCTTTAGATGCAAGCAATATGGAATGTAACATTTCTCATATGTTCGTAAGGGTTTCTTCCTCCCCACTTAAATCATATGCTAACATTCTACAAACATATAAATTCTGAGAAAAGAGGGCCCGACGAGTGGGAGCTAGTGTCCACCTCGTCGAGCTACCACCAAAAGGAGAACTTACACATTTATCTGGTGTCATTAAAGTTTTTTGGATATATTTACTTAATTTACCATTAGTAATATATAGTATCTCGCTGTCAGGAGATATCTACAACAAAGTAGCGTTTGTTGAAATTTTTGGGGGGATAATCCTGTGCGGTACTCCTACTCCTCTCTGCTGCTCCTCCCCCTCTTTTTTTTTTTCTTTCTCCGGTTCATTATGGACATCAATAAAATTGTTTCTTTTAATGTTAAAGGGCTTAACACCCTGAAAAAAGCTCTACTTTATTGACAGATCTACACATACAGAGGGCCCAGGTGGCGTACATCCAAGAAACTCATTTCTGAGTTGATCATGTTCCAAACCTTTGAACCTTGGATGAATAGATTTCCCCAGGCATACCACAGTTGTGCTGGGGATTCCAAGACAAAGGGTGTGAGTATTTGATTCTCCTCCTCCATTTATTGGCAGTTAAAAGAGAAGAGGGTTTGTGCTGAATAGTGTTGGTCGAATAGCTCACTATTCGATTCGTCAGCTATTCGCTCGAATAGAGCAAAATTATTTGGGTGGTCGAATGTCAAAGTCGAACACCATTAAAGGTTTTTTTCAGGACTGTGTAGAGCTTCTACAGCCTCCAAACAGATGTAAAAAGATACATTATAAAAGGATACATAAAAAGATACATAATAAAAAGATACATTATAAAAGGATACATAAAAAGATACATAACACTATTACATACCCCTGTACTTCACATGAATAATAAAGAGCACCTGTCACATCAATATTAGGCTAAAGCTAGGTACATTAGGAATATTAGGCTAAAGCTAGGTACATTAGCTAGGAACGATTACTATGAATCAAAGATAATGCCCGATTATACTTGAACAATCATATTGTACAGAATTCTGTACATGCTGTAACAATATGATCGCTCAAATATAATCCACGAACAGTGTCCACACGCTAAATACAATCATTTGAATGATGTAGGGAGGGACATGTAAAAGAGAAAGTGTACTGCAGAAACATGCACAATCACTGAACGATCGTACACACAATAGATAGTGAAAGATCGTCGGCCAATCAGATCCACCGTGACGGTCGTTTATTTCCAACGACAATCCTCGTTCATCGGCGTCATTGGTCACTTTTTTTTGGCCAATCGGTTGTTCATCGGTCGTTCGTCATCGTTTCTAATGATAATTATTGGAAGTGTGTACGCAGCTTTAGTCTACACGGACTGTTTCCCCAGCGTTTAAGGCTTAGACTACATGGACTGTTTCCCCAGCGTTTAACCTGAGGCTTTTAAAGCCCATGTTTGAAGTCCCCATGCATTCCAATGGGCTAATCTACACCAGGACGTTTCCTTCAAGCACGTTTTTGAGTGTTATCTTAAACGTTGCTTGCATTGTTTAAAAAATTAAAATGCTGGATAAACGCGGGAAAACGCTTCAGTTGAACTCAATGGAGGCTTTATCAAGCATTTTTAAGCTTTTATGAAAGCTTCTATTGAAAACAATGGGGGCTTTTATAAACGTTTTTAGCAGGACTTTGGAATCTGAAAGCCCCCTTTAATAGGGAGACTCCCGGATCTCCATCACCCCACCCTGGGGAATGAGTACAGGGGTACATAATATCCCTTACTCATTCCCTGAAAGGGTTAAAATATATGTAAAAAATAGGACAAGGCTTTAATGTTAAATTATTTTAATAAATGTGTGTGTGTTTGTGTAACTTAAACTTTCTTTTTTTACAGGTTATCCCAATGACAGGATTATTCCCAAGGCTGCAATGAATACAGCCCTGGGAATCATCTTGACAGTGAGGGATTACAGGGCACTAGAGGTTAAATGAGGACAAGCCTCTCCATTCACCCCTAGTGCTCTGTGGTTGGCTGAGGTTTTAGGTTTCTCAGCCATTCAGCATTAGACATGATTGGGGAGACTTGTGCCTATTCATCTCTAGTGCTCTATGATTGGCTGAGAAATAGGAAACCCTGATGACAGCTCAAGCATCATCAGGATTTCCCTTTCCTCATCCAATCAGGGAGCAGAGCAGTCAGCGAAGCTCTGCTAGGCTGACAGCTCTGGTCCCCTGATTACTCCCACAGCCCTAGTTTCTCAGCCAATCACAGCAGTAGAGCAGTAGAGGTGATGAATGGAGATACATATCTCCATTGCCCTGGTATTGCCTGTGGTTACAGTTAATTGAAGGCACGTGCTTCCAATTAGCTGTAACCGCAAAGTTTCACCGGTCCGGGAATCCCACGATGACATTATGATTCATAATGTCATTGTTGGATAACCTATAAAAAATAAAAAAAAATTGTAAAAATAAAAACACACACTAATTAATATCATTTAGGAATAATTTTTATTTTTTTAAACTTTTTTTTCCCAAATTTTTGCAGTCGAATCCTGTGTTTTTTGGGTCGGGTCCATCCGAATTCGAACAGCCATATTCGGGTCAAATATAAGGACAACCGTAATTTGAACACAAACACTAGAGCTGAAGTTAGATTTGTTTTTCCTAAAGGTCTGTTAGATGGCAACTTGGCCACATTTGCAGCCATTTACCTACCCAACACAGGCCAGACAACTTACATAACACATCTATTGGAACAACTAGGCAATTTTAAAGAGGGTACTCCTATTTTAGGCAGAAATCTAAATTTTACCCCAGATCCGGTCTTAGATGCCTCTCAACATCCACTTAGCACTCCCCAGAGATCTAATAAAAGAGCCCTCAAATATCTATTTCAGTATCAAGTGATGGATGTGTGGCGCTTATTACATCCTTCCAAAAAAAAATTATAAATTCTACTCTGCCCCCCACCGCATGTATCCCAGGATTCCATCACATTCTCTGACCATGCTCCATCTACTCTTTCTATTGAATTATCCGATACAGCTCCTAGAGTGTGGAGATGGTATTTAAATGAATCTCTCCTGCAAGATGCGGTGGTAGTGGTGAACATTTCATCTGAACTCTCACATTATTTCAATGCAAATAAGGTGCCATATTCTGATCCCATGATAGTTTGGGAGGCTCACAAAACAGTAATCCGAGATGTCCTGATAAAACATGGGTCTAGATTAAAAAAAGCTTGTCAAAGGGAGATAGATACTCTGCTTTCCCAAATCCAAAATCTGGAACTCGCACACAAAAGATCTAGGGATGATAATCAGTTTAAGAAAATGCATGCATTAGGAGAAAAGTTGTCATCCCTATACTTGGGCAAAGCTAAGGCCGCTTTGGCAAAATGCAGGAAGCTTTTCTTTAAACATGGCAATAAGATTAGCCGCATGTTAGACAAAGCTCTTGGAGAGCAAACGACTTGTTCATTTGTGACATTTTTTGCGGCAAATAAAATTACCACACTGAGGATATAGCAGACTCCTTTAATAAATATTATTCAAAACTTTACAATTAACCCAAACACTCACCCTCAGTGCCTTCTGAACATAGTACATCAGCAATCAGAGCATACCTAGAAGAATCTGAAATACCTTCTATAACCCCTGAAAGCAGAGAGCTTCTAGAAGCTCCCATTTCTACAGAATAATTGAAACTACTTTAAGAACTGAAACTATTTAAAACTACTTTATTGGGCAAAGCCCCAGTCCCAGATGGCCTTTCATTGGCCTACTACAAAACATTTATAGATTTATTAGAACCGCACTTCAGAGAGGCCTTTAACTCACTGGCACTAGGAAACAAGATGCC
>NW_027317044.1:17191-18298 GCF_032062135.1 Pyxicephalus adspersus
CTACTTAAAGTGCTCCATAAACTAGTATAATATGACCAGGTGGGTTTCATGCCCTCCAGGGAAGCGAGGTAAAATACGACCAGGGTTCTCAACAGGATTCATCACACTAAGGATAAAAACATACCTTTGATTTTACTTTCCACTGATGCAGAAAAGGCTTTCGATCATGTAGATTTGACCTTTATGGAACAGACTTTAGCTCATATTGGCCTAGGCCCACATGCTGTCTTGAATGAGATTTGTATAGTCTTACCCCACAGTGATGGTCAGGGTGAACAGATATCATTCCAACTCGTTTCCCACTTCCAGTGGCAGGAGACAGGGCTGTCCCCTATACCCTTTCATTTTTATCTTGTCTCTGGAACCCTTATAATTGGTTCCAGAGACATTCTAATCTGAACATTGAAGTGCTGGAAATGGGTAATTCAACACAAAAAAATTGCGGCCTATGCCGATGATTTATTATTTGTGGTTACGAATCCTTCAGTCTCTCTCC
This sequence comes from Pyxicephalus adspersus, assembly GCF_032062135.1. Taxonomy (NCBI): domain Eukaryota; kingdom Metazoa; phylum Chordata; class Amphibia; order Anura; family Pyxicephalidae; genus Pyxicephalus; species Pyxicephalus adspersus. The sequence continues at coordinate 17,688 of NW_027317044.1, forward strand.
CGAATATAATTAGTGAATTAAAGATCTATGGTGCTGTGTCAAATTTTAAAATAATATCTCTAAATTTGCTGCCCTTTAACATCTCTCTTACACCGGCCAAGTTTTCCAGGGTGAAACACTATTTTAGCTTTAAATGGGAGCCAGATTACATCATTTACCTGGGCACTAAAATACCTAGGGCTCTAGCTGAGATTGTCCCTCTGAATTTTCAACCTCTGCTAAGCAAATCAAATCTTTAACCTCTACTAAGCAAAATGAATTCTGATCTGTCTACATGGGGCAAACACCATTTCTCCTGGTTAGGTAGGATAAGTATAATCAGGATGAATGTACTCCCACACTTCCTATATCTGTTTTAAACACCACAGATTCGTATTCACAGCTCTTTTTTTGTATCCTTGTCTGCTAGCATCTTTAAGTTTTTATGGCAAAATAGATCTCCAAGACTAAACAGAACACTTTTGATGCGTCCTAGACTGGCGGGAGGTCTGGGAGTCCCTAATCTTTTTAAATACTATATCTCTGCACATCTATCCAGAGTAGTGGACTGGTGTAGACACAGACAAATTAAACAATGGGTGGAACTGGAACAGACATTCTGCCCCTCACCT
>NW_027317044.1:18993-36684 GCF_032062135.1 Pyxicephalus adspersus
CTAGGAGACACATTTTAAAACAAAAATTATATTCCTACTTTTTCAAACAAAGCATTTTCTCATATCTACCATTCTACAGCTACTAAGAAAAAGAAAGGAATGATGATTGTTGTTAATCCTAACATTGCTTTCTCACCTATACAAATTGACATCGACTCTGAAGGACGCTATATCATTTTGGTGGCTAAATTCAACAATGTTACTAGAACTTTAGTAAATTTATATGTCTCAAATGTACACAAAATGAAATTTCTAAACAAGGTAATGAAACTTAAGAAGAAAATATAAAAAGGTTCTCTTAAAGTTTGTGGAGATTTCAACAGTATTCCTGATGCTTCACTGGATACATCCAATATTATTAAATACCATAGACCAACTCTATCTTCATTCCTACGAAAGGAAGAACTTTTTTATGTTTGGAGATGTCTTCATTCATTGGAAAAAGACTTTAGGTATTTTTAGCTCCTCATCAAAATTACTCACATATTGATTTGTTTCTTGTAAGTAAAGTAACTTTGCAACAAGTGCCTACTGCCCTGATACATAACATTACCTGGTTGGACCATGCCCCAGTGTCTATATGTATTGCAGATGATGTTAATAGAACTGCAATTAGAATTTGGATATACCAGAATTTTTCAAACTCAATGATTTACCAGGCACCAATCCTTCAATTTTATGGTGTGCCCATAGGGCATATACTAGAGATATATTGATATATTTATTTGCTTTAGAGCATGACAAAATGAATACATTGTTTAAATGATTTACTGGGGAAAATTGAGAAGTTGGAAAGTATTCAAAAGCCCGAGATCACAGTCTCTATCTCTCAACAATTATTTAGGTATAGACAGGAACTGCGTTCGCTGCTCATCGATGGGCAAGAACGTGCCCTTTAACGTACAAAAACTAGTTTGCGAAAGGGAAAGGAATAAATTATTAGCCTCCAAACTTAAGACTAACCAAATGATGCTCACAGTTCCTTTTATTTTTCATCATAAAACTAAGGCACAGTTGTACAATCCTTTGGATATAGCCAACTTCTTCAAGAACTATTATCAAGATTTATATCTTAAATCTGACGTACAAACTAAACAACCTACTTGGTCACTAATAGATTCTTTTTTGGAATCAGTACATTTACCTAAATTATCAGAACAGAATGCTGATCTTAATAATTTGTTTTCTTCTCAAGAAATAGAGGTGGAGATCAAACACTTACCAGTACATAAATCTCCAAGTTTTGATAGATTCGCATTATAGTATTACAAGTCCTACTCAGCTTCATTGTCTCCATATTTGAGTAAGGTCTTTAACCAAGCGATAACAGTTGGCCATTTGACTCCAGAAATGTTCAAAGTTATTATGGTTTCATACCTAAAGAGGGGAAAGAACCATTCCATCCTCAAAAATTTAGACCTATATTGCTTTTAAATACAGATCTAAAAAACTTTGCAAAACGTATTGCCCCATGGCTTCAAGAGTTAATACCCCTCCTGGTCTTTTCTGACCAGGTGGGATTTGTCAAAGGACGACAAGCTACTGATGGTACACGCAGAATGATTAACTTACTAAAATTTGCATAAACTTCATGTACACCGACAGTCTTTCTCACGCTAGGTGCAGAGAAAGCTTTTATTAGGGTGCATTGAGGTTACTCACATGCAACATTGAAGAAATTTGGTTTTCATGGTACAATTTTATCTGCCATTATGACCCTATATACTTACTCTTGGGCTCAAGTTTTTTCATCAGGTATGTTGTCCACTTCTTTTATTATAACTGGAACACATCAAGGTTGTCCACCATGCCCTATTTTTTTTACGTTAATAGTGGAACCCCTTGCACAAACTATTGGAGATAATCAAAATATTAAAGGCCTACAGATAAATAGGAATTTCTATACCATAGGATTATTCGCTAATGTACTTACGTTGATTGATCCTCAAGCATCTATGGAAGCCTTAATGTAAGTACTAGATGAATTTGGATCGATTAGTTATTATAAAATCAATGAGTCAAAATGCAGCATCCTGAATGTGGGTCTACCTATGAATTTGCAGGAACACATATCTAACAGTTTTTCTTTTTCTTGGTCAAAGGTTAGCATTTCCTATTTAGGTATTCAACCAATTTACCCTATATCTAATATGTGTGATTGTAAGTTTACTCCGTTGATAGCCTCTATACAGAAGGCCATCAGTAGAATATCGAAGATGGAATTATCTTGGTTGGGCTGTATTGCGGCCTTTAAAATTTCAATACTTCCTAAAATTCTCTACTTATTATGTACAATTCCCATCATACTACCTTTTAAAATTATTTAATCTTTACAATCTATTGTAAATACATTTGTATGGAATACTAAAAAAACTATGTATCCCTCAATTATTGTTAATACGTTCAAAAAGAGTTGGCGGAGCAAGTTTACCATGTTTAATGGATTATTTGAACTCTTTTTGAATTAGAATTATGTAAAAAAAAAACAATATTGACAAAAGATGATTAGAGCTTGGTAATAATGGTAATTATTTAGCTTTTTTGTTAGCATCTTCCCGCTCTACCATCACCCTATCTCTAAAGAGGCTATGTTTTATGCATGGAACAAATTGAGATACAAAAGCTTTTAATACGGATTTAACTCAAATTTCTATACCTCTACACTAGGTTATACTATACTCAATAAATATAGAATGTTACAAATTAAACATCTTTACAATACACTTCAACCTAGAGAATAAGTGTATCTCTACCACAATTATTTTGGCAAAGACCCAAAGTGATGAATGCTGTAAGGGAGGCATATCTCTGTATTATAATATAATCCAGAATAAAAATAAGTGGATGGGACTATATATTTTCTCAATTTGGGAAAAGATCTGCAGATTTCTGTTCCCTTAGCTCTTCTTTATCTCTGCTATCTCTTCTAATTCTGCAGCCTCTAATGGTGTTTCCCAATGGGAAAATTATTTAAAGATATTGTTTAAGTAGTACAGAAGACCCCACAGACTGTCCAAACTCATGTCTGACTATTTTCCACTTTGCTAAAGGAAATGTGAAGTTCTAAGTACTTTTCTACATATGTTTTGGGAATGTAAGTCCCTACACAGTTTTTGGAATTCTGTCTTTACTTCAATATCCTCTGTTACAGTATGTTTGACTAGCCCTGATGTTGCATTAGCATTAATTAGTCTGGGAATTGACAGATTTCCATATTCATATAGAATTATAGTAAAAAATATACTGATTGCAGCATGCATGTCCATAGTTAATACATGGAATCACGCAACTTTACCTAATGTATCTGAAGTTCTACAGAAACTTCATTCAACATATCATTATGAAGGAACATTAGCATATAGCAGATTTGCTTAAAACAAATTTCATGATTATTGGAAATTTTGGGAAAAGTATCTACCACCACCGTCAAAAGAAAAGTCCCACAGCACTGCACCAAACGAAAATGTCACATACACAAGTTAAATAGCTATCTGCTGCCATATAGTTAAAAAGTTGGGCAATTTCCCACAGTACGCCTAATCTCTCGTGGCACAGTTTTTGGGAATCACTGCCCTAGTGCTTCCTAAGCTAAAATATGTAGTACATTGTAAAACTAGGGGCATCATATATTTGGCATTTTGTAGTTGTGGTGGCTTTTATGTGGGTAAGATAAGAAGGGAGTTTAGGAAACATATCTATGAGCATATATATGCCATTAAAATGGCAAAATAATCACCCCCTTAAGTCTCAACACGGCACAACTTCAATACCGAGAAAGTTAGATTTTCAGCACTTGAAAAAGTCATGCAGGACCCAAGAGGAGGCGATTGGGATAGATTGATCCTACAAAGAGAAAGTAAATGGATTTATTCTTTGAAAGCAAACCAATATCCAGGCTTTAATGAGGTATTTAATAGGAAATTAGGTGCTGTCTATTTAGGCAAAAGTAACTGACTTGATAAAATAATCATGTCAATAAAAATCATATTAGTCTACATATGAAAACATATAGAATTTATCTATTATGGTAATATCTTGTAACTTGATATGCACCATTGAGATATATTGTAATTAGGAAATAATGACATTTGCAATGGCTATTAAAATTGTCATACTATGGCATGGATTAAATAATCAATTGTTGTATATGTATATATAATGTAATGACATTTATTGTAATTTGTGCAATGTTTATGTTTTTTTCTTTGTTGTTAAAGCAGTATCTACCGGTATGTACCTGATGGTTTTTGAATTTAGTTTTTTTTTGTTTTGTTTTGTTTGGTTTGTTTTGCTTTTTGGCAACACTCTCTGTTGTAAAGAAGCCTGCTTGATAAATGAACCTAATTCATCAATGAAATCCGCGCTCGCTGGTTGTGCGTTATTTTGCGCCGTTATATCTAGCCGGTTTACCGCAGGCTGGAGTCATATGCATCATAAAAACACTTTTATCCTTCCATTCTACTTTAACAGGGGTGGGCAAACTTGTGGGCTCAAGATCACAATGAGTTTTAAAATTGGAGAGTTGGGCCAGGCCAGTATCAGATGAAAGGAGAGTGTTTGTATGAACTTTTATAAACTACATGTAAAAGCTGTTAACTAAAAGAAAAAAAATATATACATTTAAATTGCATTCCATTTTAATGGGAACAGTGTTGTTGGTCACCTTTTTTATGTTGTTGTTCACCCTTTTTAGCCAGTGGACAATTTATTACCAATATTTTAAGGGCCGGAGTGAAGAGCCCAACAGGCCGTATTTGGCCCGCGGGCCGTAGTTTGTCCATGCCTGTACTATAATATGCCATAGTTAGACTGGTATAAGGCAAAGTTAGCTATAACAAAGCTAAACAACTAACATTTTTCCCCTTAATATAAGCAATTAGGGCAAATAGGTATAACAATCATGGGCAGCTAATTATATCTTAAACATAAAAAGGTATATCATCAGTGACCAGTAAGTCCATAGAGAAGATGTGGTAGACTAGTAGAATCTCTTTTAGTGGGATCTTCTTTGGAAATTAGCCAGTCTGTTCTGAGAAGGAGGTATATCCTGTGTATCGGCAGTTGGTGATGTCAAGCTCCTGGAATACTGGCTATGCTGGGCTGGTGGCGATGTTGAATCCCTGGAGAGATGGCGATGTCTCTTCTTGGAGGGAACTGTTTGCCAAATTGTAGGGGCTGCCGCAGGAGGGGAGATTGGGTCCCAGCCTGGTATTTTGCAACAGGGAATGTTCAAGTTCTGGCAGAATGTGGTAAAGGCCTCCGGAGAGCAGAGCATGAAAATGATTTTTAATGGGTAAGTATTGACCACATTCTGCCAGGTTATATCAGTATATTTGTGCCTTGTTGAAATTTATCTGCTATACAAATCCTTTAATACATTTCCTGAGTGCCTGATACTCTGAAATCCACTCTCATCATATTGTAGTTCTATTTCCCTGGGTTTTACATCACATATGTTACAAAGTGAAGAGCTTGTTAATACTAGCTGGAACCTTATGTCTTAGCTTAACTCTATCGTGAATACAATCAGGTTTGGAATGGAATCTCTTGGCACTGCAGAATTGACTCTCTTGAAATGTTTACAACCTAACTTTCTAATCTGCAAGAAACCAAAGACTGCCTCAGAAATTATTTGTCTAAACAGCCTATATATAAACGCTGGCTCAAAAGTCCTTTTGTTTGTTTAAGCAGTTACAAAGATGAAATCTATTAGACAAGTGCTTTCGTTCAGCTTGAATATATTGCTTCTATGACAGGATCAACTGATTGAATACTGATTTTTTTTTACACCTGCTTTCCTAAACTTGTGCATCTACTAACCCTGAAGGTGACTCAAGCTTATTTTACAACATATGTTTCATTAAAACGTTCTCCTGCATTCTTAGATCAGTCTATTTGAGCCTTATAGGAATTTATCTGCTGTACAAATCCTTTAATTGTTTCCTGAGTGCCTGATACCCTGAAATCCAGCCTCATCATTTGGCAATTTTATCTCCCTGAGCCTTACATCTTATATATGTCAAAGAGAAGAGCATGTCAACACTAGCTGGAATTTCATCTCTTAGCCTAACCCCTGTTGGACCTTCTCTGCGACAACAATATTTATTGCAAATGGGGTTTTCCATTCCAATTAATAGCCCATAGGGAAACAAATCAGCAATCTTCGGGAACTTGGGGGACCTGGCAACCTTTTTGGATACATTTGAGCTGCCTTAAGTCTTACTTCCGGACTAGCCAAAGCATTCTATTCCTCTAACACCACCTGCGTCCTCAGAATGGCAACAAGTGGGGAGAAGATTTGCCAAAGCCTCAGCAGTGCAACCACTCTTGGATCCCACCTGAATTAGCCCAATACACATGTGTCTCTCCTACAAGTTTGAACACCCATAGGTGTTTTGGACTTTTTATAAGTCAGTTATAGTTACCAGTTGTTTGATTTGTGTTTCTTTCTGCTGGCATCTTTAGATGCAAGCAATATGGAATGTAACATTTCTCATATGTTCGTAATGGTTTCCTCCTCCCCACTTAAATCATATGCTAACATTCTACAAACATATAAATTCTGAGAATAGAGGGCCCGACGAGTGGGAGCTAGTCTCCACCTCGTCGAGCTACCCCCAATAAGAGAACTTACACATTAATCTGGTGTCATTAAAGTTTTTAGGATATATTTACTTAATTTACCATTAGTAATATATAGTATCTCGCTGTCAGGAGATATCTAAAACAAAGTAGCGTTTGTTGAAATTTTTGGGGGGATAATCCTGTGCGGTACTCCTACTCCTCTCTGCTGCTCCTCCCCCTCTTTTTTTTTTCTTTCTCCGGTTCATTATGGACATCAATAAAATTGTTTCTTTTAATGTTAAAGGGCTTAACACCCTGAAAAAAGCTATACTTTATTGTCAGATCTACACATACAGAGGGCCCAGGTGGCGTACATCCAAGAAACTAATTTCTGAGTTGATCGTGTTCCAAACCTTTGAACCTTGGATGAATAGATTTCCCCAGGCATACCACAGTTGTGCTGGGGATTCCAAGACAAAGGGTGTGACTATTTGATTCTCCTCCTCCATTTATTGGCAGTTAAAAGGGAAGAGGCTTTGTGCTGAATAGTGTTGGTCGAATAGCTCACTATTCGATTCGTCAGCTATTCGCTCGAATAGAGCAAAATTATTTGGGTGGTCGAATGTCAAAGTGGAACACCATTAAAGGTTTTTTTCAGGACTGTATAGAGCTTCTACAGCCTCGAAAATCTCTTAGCCTAACTCTTGCGAATATCATAGGTTTTGAAGGGAATCTACTGGTACCTCAGAACAGATTGTACTTTGACTTTGTTTGCTTTCTTATCCCAACCTATTCATCTATATTGGCTGATTAATTTCTCTAGCATTTACATCCTGCAGCCATTTTAATGTAATTAAATAGGAGAGCTCCCACTCAGTTTTAGTCCTCAGTTTTGCAAGATGTAAGGGGGAACATCTTAGCACATCTAATTAATACCAGGGGCCATAAGTTACATTACCATGGGCAAAGGCAGACCGAATCACCAATCTTCCAACAAAAAAGAGATAGGCACTTTTTTATCACGCTCTCAAACACCTGGCAGACATGGAGAAGGGTCCAGCAATAGCCAAGCTCTTTCCCAAGGCCTCTCCTCTAAAACGGACATTACAGAGATCCCTCAACAAGGCATATCTGTGCTTTCTTCTCCTACCTCTGAAGAATTAGACAAAGAAATTCATCACCCTCAGAGTCCAGGGAGATGTGGATTCAAGGATAACTGGGACAGAGATGAGCATTTAAAATCGTTACCAACAAATGGAGATTTTAAGTCATATCTTCAAAGGATCCAAGATTCTTTTAGATCAGAGTTAAACAACTTACGCTCTGCTCTGGCTTCTAGAATTTAAGAAGTGGAGCAGGTCACAGAAGATCAGCATGATCAGCTTCACACACAGACCTTAAACGAGCACTCTGCCCTTATACAACAATTGTTCTACCATTAAGATGAAAATCAAAGTCGAAGAAATAACATTAGGATCAGAGGCCTACCAGAGACTATTGATGTCAAAGATCTCCATGAGGTTGCCACCACTATATTTAATGGTCTTCTTCAAAAACCTAAGGATAATTACATAGAGATCAATAATATTCATAGGACATTGGGCCCTAAAAGTCAGGATCCAGCCAGACCCCGGGATGTATTGTGCCGAATACATTCATACCACCTAAAGGAGACTATAATGATAGGGCAGAAATCAAGAACAGTTTACTTTTAATGGGAAACCAATCCATTTCCTCAGGGACCTATCCCACCAAACCTTAAATCTCAGAAGGTCTCTAAAACCCCTGTTGGACCTTCTCTGCGACAACAATATTTATTGCAAATGGGGTTTTCCATTCCAATTAATAGCCCATAGGGAAACAAATCAGCAATCTTCGGGAACTTGGGGGACCTGGCAACCTTTTTGGATACATTTGAGCTGCCTTAAGTCTTAATAATATTGCACCCTTGTTTGGAAAATTTCAGTTAGAATTTTTTGATTAAAAAAAAAAATTTGATAAATTACACTGTTGTGGTCTATTATTTCATATTTTTTTATAATTATGTATTATAATTGTGTATTATAATATAATTTATGATTCTAATATAATAAAAAAATATAATTATCATACCTGGGAGTTAATCCTAAGAATTACACGCCCACAATATAAACAAAAATTTCTATGCAAAAAAAATAGGATCAGTTTTTGCATCAAAAATTTACAGAATTAGAATGCTAGGGGGGTTAAAGGTCTGTTAGATGGCAACTTGGCTACATTTGCAGCCATTTACCTACCCAACACAGGCCAGACACCTTACATAACACATCTATTGGAACAACTAGGCAACTTTAAAGAGGGTACTCCTATTTTAGGCGGAAATTTAAATTTTACCCCAGATCCGGTCTTAGATGCCTCTCAACATCCACTTAGCACTCCCCAGAGATCTAATAAAAGACCCCTCAAATATCTATTTCAGTATCAAGTGATGGATGTGTGGCGCTTATTACATCCTTCCAAATAAAAATTATAAATTCTACTCTGCCCCCCACCGCATGTATCCCAGGATAAATAATTTTTGACTAACCCCCTCAGATCTTCACAGAGTCAAGAAATGTACCCTTGCTTCCATCACATTCTCTGACCATGCTCCATCTACTCTTTCTATTGAATTATCCGATACAGCTCCTAAAGTGTGGAGATGGTGTTTAAATGAATCTCTCCTGCAAGATGCGGTGGTAGTGGTGAACATTTCATCTGAACTCTCACATTATTTCAATGCAAATAGGGTGCCATATTCTGATCCCATGATAGTTTGGGAGGCTCACAAAACAGTAATCCGAGGTGTCCTGATAAAACATGGGTCTAGATTAAAAAAAGCTTGCCAAAGGGAGATAGATACTCTGCTTTCCCAAATCCAAAATCTGGAACTCGCACACAAAAGATCTAGGGATGATAATCAATTTAAGAAATTGCATGCATTAGGAGAAAAGTTGTCATCCCTATACTTGGGCAAAGCTAAGGCCGCTTTGGCAAAATGCAGGAAGGTTTTCTTTAAACATGGCAATAAGATTAGCCGCATGTTAGACAAAGCTCTTGGAGAGCAAACGACTTGTTCATTTGTGACATTTTTTGCGGCAAATAAAATTACCACACTGAGGATATAGCAGACTCCTTTAATAAATATTATTCAAAACTTTACAATTAACGAGGTTACTCACATGCAACATTGAAGAAATTTGGTTTTCATGGTACAATTTTATCTGCCATTATGACCCTATATACTTACTCTTGGGCTCAAGTTTTTTCATCAGGTATGTTGTCCACTTCTTTTATTATAACTGGAACACATCAAGGTTGTCCACCATGCCCTATTTTTTTTACGTTAATAGTGGAACCCCTTGCACAAACTATTGGAGATAATCAAAATATTAAAGGCCTACAGATAAATAGGAATTTCTATACCATAGGATTATTCGCTAATGTACTTACGTTGATTGATCCTCAAGCATCTATGGAAGCCTTAATGTGAGTACTAGATGAATTTGGATCGATTAGTTATTATAAAATCAATGAGTCAAAATGTAGCATCCTGAATGTGGGTCTACCTATGAATTTGCAGGAACACATATCTAACAGTTTTTCTTTTTCTTGGTCAAAGGATAGCATTTCCTATTTAGGTATTCATCCAATTTACCCTATATCTAATATGTGTGATTGTAATTTTACTCCGTTGATAGCCTCTATACAGAAGGCCATCAGTAGAATATCGAAGATGGAATTATCTTGGTTGGGCTGTATTGCGGCCTTTAAAATTACAATACTTCCTAAAATTCTCTACTTATTACGTACAATTGCCATCATACTACCTTTTAAAATTATTTAATCTTTACAATCTATTGTAAATACATTTGTATGGAATACTAAAAAAACTATGTATCCCTCAATTATTGTTAATACGTTCAAAAAGAGTTGGCGGAGCAAGTTTACCATGTTTATTGGATTATTTGAACTCTTTTTGAACTAGAATTATGTAAAAAAAAACAATATTGGCAAAAGATAATTAGAGCTTGCTAATAATGGTAATTATTTAGCTTTTTTGTTAGCATCTTCCCGCTCTACCATCACCCTATCTCTAAAGAGGCTATGCTTTATGCATGGAACAAATTGAGATACAAAAGCTTTTAATAGGGATTTAACTCAAATTTCTATACCTCTACACTAGGTTACCGTTATATTATGGATTTACCTCCTTTTCATACTATACTCAATAAATATAGAATGTTACAAATTAAACATCTTTACAATACACTTCAACCTAGAGAATAAGTGTATCTCTACCACAATTATTTTGGCAAAGACCCAAAGTGATGAATGCTGTAAGGGAGGTATATCTCTGTATTATAATACAACCCAGAATAAAAATAAGTGGATGGGACTATATATTTTCTCAATTTGGGAAAAGATGTGCAGATTTCTGTTCCCTTAGCTCTTCTTTATCTCTGCTATCTCTTCTAATTCTGCAGCCTCTAATGGTGTTTCCCATTGGGAAAATTATTTAAAGATATTGTTTAAGTAGTACAGAAGACCCCACAGACTGTCCAAACTCATGTCTGACTATTTTCCACTTTGCTAAAGGAAATGTGAAGTTCTAAGTACTTTTCTACATATGTTTTGGGAATGTAAGTCCCTACACAGTTTTTGGAATTCTGTCTTTACTTCAATATCCTCTGTTACAGTATGTTTGACTAGCCCTGATGTTGCAAAAGTCCAAACATACCAGGATCCATGAAAAACTTTGTATACAAAATCTCTCCCAACAACCCCAACTTAAATTGTATGAATCTATACAAAGAGGGATCAATTTGAAGTACCAATCAAAAAGCTTCCTAAGCTAAAATATGTAGTACATTGTAAAACTAGGGGCATCATATATTTGGCATTTTGTAGTTGTGGTGGCTTTTATGTGGGTAAGATAAAAAGGGAGTTTAGGAAACATATCTATGAGCATATATATGCCATTAAAATGGGAAAATTATCACCCCCTTAAGTCTCAACATGGCACAACTTCAATACTGAGAAAGTTAGATTTTCAGCACTTGAAAAAGTCATGCAGGACCCACGAGGAGGCAATTGGGATAGATTGATCCTACAAAGAGAAAGTAAATGGATTTATTCTTTGAAAGAAAACCAATATCCAGGTTTTAATGAGGTATTTAATTTCAAACCTTATCTATAATAACAGTAAGGGCAATATAGAAATTAAAGGGGAAGGAAAGGAAAGAAAGGAAAGAAAAGAAAAGAAAAGAAAAGAAAAGAAAAGAAAAGAAAAAGAAAGAAAGAAAGAAAGAAAGAAAGGGGAAAAAAGAGAAAAAGGGGAATTTATATATATATATATATATATATATATGCCAGTTGAATGGAATTGATGAGCCATAGCAAATTAAGTAATATATAGGACATTAGGTGCTGTCTATTTAGGCAAAAGTAACTGACTTGATAAAATAATGTCAATAAAAATCATATTAGTCTACATATGAAAACATATAGAATTTATCTATTATGGTAATATCTTGTAATTTGATATGCACCATTGAGATATATTGTAATTAAGAAATAATGACATTTGCAATGGCTATTAAAATTGTCATACAATTGCATGGATTAAATAATCAATTGTTGTATATGTATATATAATGTAATGACATGTATTGTAATTTGTGCAATGTTTATGTTTTTTTCTTTGTTGTTAAAGCAGTATCTATGTACCTGATGGTTTTTGATTTAGTTTTTTTTTTGTTTTGTTTGGTTTGTTTTGCTTTTTGGCAACACTCTCTGTTGTAAAGGTTGAGCCTGCTTGATCAATGAGCCTTATTCATCAATGAAATCCGCGCTCGCTGGTTGCGCGGTATTTCGCGCCGTTATATCGAGCCAGTTTACCGCGGGCTGGAGTCATATGCGCTCGTTCATTCGCATCTCACTGCCAAGCCGAAGCGCGGCTTCGTGCGCGAGCTTTTTCGGTTGTTGAATAGCGCGATCGCGCACGATTCCGGATCGCTAATACGACTGCGCGATCGATAATACGATTTGGCTTGATGAATCAGGGGCTATGTGTTACTATACTTTACTATATGATACTACATGCTGCATATCTATTCAATCAAACATTTAGCATTAACCATGATGATATAATATGTACTATATTTAACCTCACTGTGATTGTTGTGAAGCATATACATTATTGTTTTTTTGTTTTATTTTATTTTCTTGTTGAATTTTTCGACATATATGTAGACTGTACATATCTTACAATAATACTCCCTTGAGGAAGCAAAGCGGGGGCTTTAGACAAATGCGGTCATATAACAAACTTGGTTACAATTTACTTGTCCAGCATATATATCCCAGTCTTGTGACTGGGTATATGAAAAGCTATGTATGTAATGTAACTATGTATAAAGCCAAAATGTATCCATACCTAATTAACATTTTCACTTGTTTTTGAGCTGGAACCTCTTTCTTTTGTCTCTTTCGAATTATTCTTTTGAATATTTTAAGAGGTAGCTCCTTTTATGTATACAAGGGAATTACTTAAGGTTTATCTACTTAACATTTTGACGAACCAATAAAATAATTTCCAGGGTCCTTGGAAAACCCTGCTGAAACCATAGGAGGTCAATAGAAAAAAAAAACTTACACTGGTGGTCAGTGGAAATAATATCTACCTTCCAGATAGCTAAAAAAATTGAATGTCATTCTACTGATTCTGCCAAGTAGTGATGGCCACAAAATCAAGAGATCACCATATCATTGGAGATCAGTCTGCCAAAACTCAACAAACCCCTTAAAACCTCTAGAGGAACTCTGGTTGAGAATGACTCATCTAGGTGGATCCCCAATACTCTTTTTTCTTTTACAAGAAAACAAAATCTCCTCCTACCAGGTGATGTGAGGGTCTGGCAGTCCTCCATCATAATGTCCTTCCACAGATCTTCATGTACCACTTTCCGTTCTTTCCAAGCTCAATGATCTTGTTGAGGAATTTTTCAATCTTTTATGTGGTTTTCCACCTCAGATACTAGCAAATCGTTACACATTAGGCTCTGATCCTTCATCATATTTTTCGAACCATGCCATCTAAGTGCTTAAAATTGATATCTTGTAATTAAAGAGAGAATAGGTTTTGTCATTATATACAAAGAAGAATAAGATTTCCACCTATACATATGGTATATATCACATAGCCCACATCTCTTAATAAACCCAGAAAAAAAGAATATACAGTGAAGAACACCAAATTTTGTAGCGGGATTTTTTAGGCCAATATCAACAACATATATTATAAAAAATAACATATTTTTATTAATATTTATTAGTATTTACATTACAAGGCTCATTTCCAGTACAAAAAACCACATAAAAACCATTATTAACCACAATAATCTCTCCTTTCAGAGTGTCCCTGTGAGGGATACATTCTGGGTAAATTCTCTACGTGTTTCTCAGAAATATCCGCTTCCTCAGGAGAGAGGAGAGAGAATCTACAACCATAAAGAAATTAAATTATTATCATCAAATAATTATTACTACATTAACAGAAAATAATACAATAAACTAAACATATTATACATCAATGTACCTGATGCTTGTGTTCTTAGCAAAAATCTTTGTTAGGATCAGTAGTGGGAAACAGATTGGTAGTCATGGCAGTGAAGCTGATATATGTTTTGCTCTGGTATCAATCTGGTATCAACATAAATATGATAACATTTTAAATTATCCGTCCCTTCATGTTCTACATGTTTAATAATTCCTAATAGCCCATTATTGCCCACTTTGTATGGATTCCAAGCAATGTTGCAAAACCATGCTCCAGGCCCCATTGCCAAACAACTTAACTGTGATGCCGACCAATTAATTTATAATCGGTTATACAACATGCATATCTATTTACATTCATGCCAGCATATGGTTAATATTATAGTTAAAACCACCACAATGATAATGTGGTAACCAACCCATATTTAATCATTTTTCATCACTTTGTGCACATTCACTGGGGTTAGCAACTCACTTACTTTACCCTCCTGGGCGTTTCACTGATATCTGGATTTCTGTACCAAAAGCAGTAATTAATAAAATTAAAGAACACAAATCAGCTTAAACAAGAATGCATAAATAAATCAAAAATACTGAAAATGCAATAATTCTGTATACTGTAAAGTACTATATTTTTCTAAAACACCTCCCTAGTGTGGTAAATTTTAAAGTCCAAGGTCACATACCTATAGATAAAAACACATAAATAGATTTTTTATTATTTTGTATTGGATTGGATACAGGAGTTTGTATTGTATCCAATACAAAATAATTGAATTTTCCGCTACGACCCCCGTCGACGGGCGCACGCACCGACGTCATCAGGAATCGCTGAAGGACGCGTACGCGAACGCTGAGCGTTTCAATTCTTTCTATATTTCCATGCAAAAAGCGTTACTTTTTTTGCATGGAAATTTATTTTAGATTGTGGGCTATCTCATTCAACACATGTTTGTACATAGACTTTCTGCTGCAGAAGCAGCAGTGTTATATGAAGAAAGTTTGAAGTTATTAAAGAAGTTATTTGAAGTATTTGGTGTGCTCTTTAAACCTACTACTTTTATGAAACGGTACTAGAGGAATTATTGAGTAAAGACAGTCTGATCAGACTAAAGAGAGACAGAGATAATAATTCTTCTAATGCCGCAGCGCACAAGGCACCTCATAGTGCTGCGCCTGCCACAAGGACGTCTCCGAAGGAGCTGCGGGGACAAGGTACGTGTTTTTTTTCAGTTGTAATCTGATTGTCATACAATGTTGTATGACAATTAGACTGCACTGTAATGCTTGTTTCTATTTTTAGCTACCCCGAACCTCGTTCGGGGTAAATGCTTTCAACAAGTTTTCTTACCCCGAACCAGGCTCCGGGTAACTGCCCAGGTGGGTAAATCACATCTAGTTGTTATTACAATTTTGAAGTCCTTAAGTTTTATGTTAATGTGTTGAATGTTATTTCTAATAGTCCTACAAAAAGGGAATAAATCCATAATTGCCAGAAAAATGACAGACTTCAAAAGGATTCAAAGCAATTCTTACCTACAATTTTAGATGGAACTTGAAGCAAACAATAATACCGTACTGAAATCTCACAGCTGAGCCCCGGGTCCCACCCTTCAGCACATACACACCAGTCATTAGTAACCATCTGTGTGTGATTACTTGAGATTCCTATGCACCCAGGAGAGCAGGCTGTCAGTCTCCAGACTCAACACCTCCTGCATGTTTTTTATTAGACTTCCGCTGCTATGTGACACTGGAAGTTGTGATTTTTACAGGTTTTATTATGGTATTGTTTGTGGGGATAGCCCCTGCCCAGAGGATTCACCTCCAGAAAGGGACCTGTCACCACCACCACAGCCACATCCCCAGGGACTCCCCTGCTGCAGGAGAACACCTCAATATATAAGATTATATTGTGTATCATATATCTCCAACAGCATGACCCTTTGTTAAAGTATGTAGACTCATTGGCCCTAACTCATCAAGCAGAATCGGACGCTCGCGCATTCGTATTCGTGATCCGAAATCGTACGCCGTTGCGCAATTCAGCAACTGAATAAGCTCGCGGCCGGAGCCGCGCATCTCCGGCAGCTTTACACTGGCGAGCTTGCATTAAAAGTTTTGTATTGGATTGGATACAGGAGTTTGTATTCAATCCAAATCAAAATGTGTTTTCTTCTCCGCCGGCCGGCTTCTTCTCTTAGAAGGCACCCGATGCTGGAAGGGGAACACGACGCTGGATGACCACAGCGGGATCAGGCAAGAGGCTTTTTACCTGGTCCCGCTGGTTCTCAGAGAAGGCACCCGAAGCTGGAGAGGGAGATCGACGCTGGAGGACGACGCTGGAACACGACGCTGGATGAGCACAGCGGGACCAGGTAAGTGATGATTTAATATAGGGAGAAAAGTTTGGGCTTATTGAAAATTGTAACTTTTTTTTAGCCCGTACCAAGGTCAGGCTTAACGGTTGGTTGGTTAAGCTGATTTTTGTTTTTTTTATTTAATTTTTTTAAAAGTCAATTTTTTTTTTTTTACATGATTGTGTGTTTTAAACTTTTTTTATATTCATGATATCTACTATACCCTTGTTCGGACATATTTCTGTAAGGTACAGGTCTTCTCTGTTTAGTAAAAATTTCTGTTATAGGCTGTAAATGTTGCTGTAATGCCCCTTTAATATCCTGTATCAGTGTAGGCTTAAGATGCTGGGAGACTTCCGTAGCCAGCTTAGTGTAGTCTAAGGCAGTGCATAAATGTATAGAGGACCCTGTCCTACCCGGACTGAAAGACGCGTGGTTCCGCATGGCGTCGGC
Organism: Pyxicephalus adspersus; assembly: GCF_032062135.1. Classification (NCBI taxonomy): domain Eukaryota; kingdom Metazoa; phylum Chordata; class Amphibia; order Anura; family Pyxicephalidae; genus Pyxicephalus; species Pyxicephalus adspersus. The sequence goes on from NW_027317044.1 coordinate 35,949, forward strand.
TATTTTGGCCTGTGTAGCCTTCTTCCCTGCCTGCTTCTGCTGGGATCATCTGGAGGACTGGGAGCCCGAGATAAAGCGTTTCATCTGTCCTCTACTGTCCTCTCTCTCACCACACGGAACAGCAGGGATGCGGGGTAAAGTTAGAAGGGTACGGAGGATGGATGAAGCTGGAGTCGCTCTGTACACTGCCGCTACATTAGGTGCCAGAACTGGATGTCCATTGCAGCTATCTTAAAGAGATGCTGATGACATTTGGCTTTCAGGGACCAATTTTTTCAGCCATCATGGCCTTGAACACATCTCCCACAGCCTAAATTTATATAATATAATTTCTTCTACGTTCCCTATTCATAATGGAACGTGGCAAGGGTGTCCGTTATCACCTATCTTTTTATCATTAGCTATGGAACCCCGCACCGACTTGAATTTCTAATTCCCAATTTAAATGTGAATATTTGGATCGAACTAGGATATAGATATTGTAGGGTACTTCCCTGCCAGAGATTATGCGTCGTTCTCAGTGACTTCAGGGATCGCTGGCAGCATAGAGGACAACGCTGCAGCAGGCAGCACAGCTGGGGCTCTCTGGAAGAGGGATCCGTCCGTCCAAACAGAACGGCATCTCCAGCTTTCCCTCAGACATGCACAGTGCTGCGCGCGTCATCAGCATTCCTGCGGCACAGCACGGCCCGGCCCGGCCCGGCCCAGGGGTCCTGCGGTAAAAGTCGCGCGCTTG
>NW_027317045.1:0-18324 GCF_032062135.1 Pyxicephalus adspersus
CTATCCAGCACAAAAGAAGAACGTACAAAGATAAAGCTTCCCAAACTGGAATTTTCCAAACCTTCTAAGAAAGTTTCGACAGGTAGTACCAACCTAGTGTCTGAACCATTGAATACCAATGCTTCCCAAGTTACTCAAACTAAAGATTATGAAGATGAGGTAAAAGATGATACTAGCATGACCACTCCTGAATTGCCTGAAGTTCACAAAATAGAAAAAAGTGAGTTACATGTAAACATAGTGCATGAATCAGCTGAAGAAATCAAGATTGAGTTTCCTTATTTTAAAACACCAGTGATTTCTGCCATTGTTCCTCAAGATGTCACTTCTGAGATAAGAGCTTCACCTCAAGACTTACATGATGAGGCACACACAACAGAAGTAAATAAGGAGCATGGTATTAACAAAATGCTGCTGCATAAAACCAAAGCTTTAGACATCAGTGATCACATACCAGAGGCTGAGGATCCAGAATTTGTTTCCGAGGAACTAAAAGACATTTCCATTTCTTCTCAACAAGATATTGGTGGCTCCAAAATCAAGCCAACAAAGAAAGCCATTAAGTTATCATTTTCAAAAGTAAAGATGCCTGTTTTAACACTTTCTGCTCCCCGCGAAAAAGAAGTTTTTGATATTACAAAAGTGCATGATGAGTCTGGGCTGGATCTTCCAGAGTATGACCTAAGCAGTAAAGATGAATTGCCCACTGTTGACATTACGTGTGTAGCAAATCAGTCAGTCCAGGACTTAGCCGAAGCATTGGAGTCAAGCGATGCAACGGATACAAAGAAATGTCAAGCAGATCAAGTAAGCCTGGATGAAGAAGAGGATAGAGCATCTGTAAAAGAAAGGACCAGTGACAATGACCAACTTCTGTGTGTTAGTAAATTGGAATCTGATTCTCTTAAAGAACAAAGGAAAGTTATCAAAAGTGTAATCCAGGCAGCACTTGCCCCTGCAGATTCTAGCACATCTGAAATTGAAAGACAAACTAAAAAAACAGATGACACAGTTAAACTCTCTCACATCAGCTACATAAGATTTGGTGCCCCCTCGCCAGAAGCAGCAATGGATACAATGGTTAAGGGCGACAAAGAGCTTTATTCCGATAGTAGTTCTGGGGATATTAAAAGTGAATATGACAATGTGACCCCAGATGAAATCAAGCCAGAAAGTGAGACTGTTAAGTCATTTTCCTCTGAAATTGTTAAAGAATATGACATTTCTACCTCTCAAACAGCAGCATATGGATTTTCACTAATCAAGGTCAAATTACCTGAGGTCAGCACTAGTATAACCACAAAAGACTTAGAAAATCAGATTTCTGGTGACCAAGGTCAAGGCAAACCAGTGCTTTCTGGAGAAATTAATATAGATACTTCCCAATCCTTTGAAACCAGGTTAGAAAAATCCAAAGATGAGCTCATGAAAAGTGATTTGACGGTATCCCCTGAAGTCCATGTGGAAAAGTTGAAAACATTTACATTTGAGGTGAAGTCCCCACTACAAACAGCTACTATGAGTTTCCCTATACATGCCAAAGATGCAACAGTTGTACATCCTGAAACATCTGAAAAAGCAGCTCCAAATAATCAGGAAGAGCAAATAAAAGAAAAGGAAGCACTTCAAAAATCTCCAAGTAAATTTAGGTTCTGGCTACCAAACATTGGATTCTCATCGTCATTAGATGAGATAGAAAGCAAAAAAGATGACCAAGAAGAACAAAAGCCTGAAGTTTCTAAACCTGAAAAGGAATCATCATTGCCAAGCAAAGAGAAGGTTCCGTGGTACAAATTTCCAAAACTAGGATTTTCTTCTACTGAGAAGCCAAAATCAGAGGACAACCAAACAGTGGAGAGGCCTGAAGCTTCTTCTACAATACCTGAACCAGAAAGTCTAGCAGCACAAGTTTCTTTAGGGGCAAAAGATACTCAGGCATCTTTGGCAGAACCTGAAGAATTTAAGCTAAGTGAAACAGATGATGAATGTGGGGCAAAATCAGCTGAATAAGTGGAACCTGGAAGTTTAGGAAAACAAAATTATTTTACTCATGACTCAAGTCAAGAGTTTTAGCATTATTCTGAACATGCATATGCTAAATTTTACAATGAAAAATAGATTGAATCATTCAAAATTCTGACACTCCAGAAGAACTTGCAGTGAGAGAAAAATTAACTAAATTGCTGACCGTTCCATCTGAAAATATCTTTTACTAGACTGCTATAATTGTTTGTTGAATTCAGTAATTATTAAGTCAGTGACCATCAACATGTATGCAGACCAGAAGTTTAAATTCCAAAAGTGACCTTACTTTTTTGTGTTGAAGCCAAAAGCATCCAGGCAGATAACATTTTTAGGAGAAGGTCACCAGGTAAAGACTACAAGGCGCTAGTACCAACAGGGAACTACCTAACCAACACTAGATGCAAAACAAGTGTTGGCTACAACTACAATTTAAAAATAACCTTAACATTAGGAGTAGGAAATTGTTAAAAATCTCCTAAACTCTTTCTCTCCATAACATTCTCTCCCCCATTTTTCCTATTTGAATAAGAATTTTGGATAGCCCATTTCTCTCTGTTTTGGTGGCAATGGCCACTAAGACAAAGAAAAACCTTCCCAGTGATGGGAAAAACTTGTATTTACTAAGTCACCCCCTTCTGTACCTCTTTTGCTCTTAAATTGGGTGCGCAGTCTATAGTGGAACCATGGTCACATAGAAGAGAAGAAGAGCTTCAATCTTTGAATTTTACATTCAATACATTTATGTTCTATCAATGTTTTTCGGAGACATGCAAGTCCCTTAATTTAAGGTAACAAACACAAACAACCATTAATGAAATGTTTGCCTGTTCCTGAAACATTAGCGGAATGTAACTTTGTATTGCGTATGACTTCAGTAAAAGAATGAAGCTTGACTTCTGGCCATCCTATACATTTTAGCAATAAAAACTTGAGAGACCTAATCCTTACTTTTTTTTACAATTTGTAAAATTTAGGGTACAAAAAATAACAAACACGTCACAAGGACAAGTGGAGGAATGTAGATTTTTAAACTAATTGTTTTTGTGTCCATTACAAAAGAAATTTTACAATATACAGTAAAATGTATCACTTCCAACGTCAGCTTTGGTGTATAATTGTGCCAAATGCTGTTCAATAAATATCAAAAATGTTTATTCCTATCCAATTATGTCAAACAAGCTCTCCCATTCTTGCAGCCAGGTTTGCAATGTTATTGTTTTGTTATTCCTTTCCTTGGGTGCATTTATTGTTTTTTCCTATTGCTGATGATTTCTTCAACACTTCCTGTATTACATGCACTTGCTCTTCTGCAAACTAATATTCTGTACTGCCTTCCTAATTATGACAACAGTTGACCATGTCTGTGCAATGTGCATCAATACTACTGCTTCCTAGGCAGAAACGCGGTCACCTAATACAGGAAGTGTCTGAACAAATATCACCATGGCAGAATCACCAGGTATTATTTTAGTGAAAACTCCGTATTTTAAAGCATTCAAATCAACTTTTCAAAATGTTATAACATTCTGAAGCTTATATTAAATTTTAGGTATTGTGTTAAGGTCCAATATGGGCAAAAAAAGAGCTCATTGTAGTGAACAGAGCTCCAGGAAAGCAATAAACCATTCAGTCTTTTGATTGCCCTTAGACTGGATTTATCTTTTTTAAATATATTAGACCCTTAATGAGCACTAAAACACTAATAAAAATATGGCCAATTATTTAAAACTTTAAGGTACATACAAATGCTAGAATATTATCGCCAGTGATGAACATTTGTTGGGCCACCAAACAACCAACCCCTAACTATTGTAGTCTCTGCACCGGGGCATTTCCCATTTGCCCTCCCAATCCCTCTCCTAGAAAAGAACAGTCAGTATGTACAAAGCTTGTGCGTTCCTACTGTCACCCAAAACCATCGCTAACAATCATTTCGGACAACTACTATTAAGAGTCTGTACAACGCATAACTCCAACCAGGGGTACAGCCTTCTTTATAATGCCCAAAGCATCTAATTGTTTAAAAATTATGTTTTTAGTTATTAAGGAACGTTGATCTTGGGCACATCTGCATTTGGTGAAAAGTATTTTAACAAACACACCTTTATTAAAAAAACACAGCTAAGAACAAATAAGGTTCTATACCCCACAGCAACCAATAAAAAATGAGTATACAACTATTTTCATTACACTAACTCAAGGGAAGCAGTATTCCCATTGGTTGCTGTGGTTTACAGAATACCTTTGATCTCTCTCGCTGTAATATTTCATAGGTCGCTGAATGTATTTAAATAAATATGGGGTGGATTAAGCTCTGGCTGCTGAAGGTTTTAAAAAGTTGCAGCTAGATTAAAAAAAGTATTCACAGTCTGAGATTGATGAGTTCAGTTTAAATGGCATTCCTGAGTACTCAGCAGCTACACAAGCACTTGGCATACCCTCAATATAAAGACGCGTGATTCTAAGGAGACATTGGTGAGCTGGCATGTTTCATCAACTGGATGAAGACATTGTGCTGACAGCAACAGTCAGCTAGGAAGGAGATACACCACTGGGAGTCATACACTCCGGAACCATGGTGGTTGAGCCACTCACCTTGCAAATTCACGCCTGAGTGACCAATGCATTGAAACAAAACAAGGGTATCCATGGACCACTATCATGACATCACTGTCCGAAGAAAGTACTCATCATTGGATGCAGAAGAAACCTTATCTAGCTGTGAAATTACTTTAAGCTGCAAAATTAATATTTGTGTACAGCTTCAATCGTCAGCCATGTGCAATTCAACCACCCTGTAGTTATATATATGCAATGATAATCATTCACCACTTTTCACCAAAATTTGTGGATTGCTGGGATTACTCTTCCTAGAATATACTAATCTAGATAGATGGTGGTACCATCATCATTATATTTTTGTTCTTCTTTAGTTAAGTGGTAAATATAAAAAGTGAACAGATATGTTGAAATAACTATGTTCCCTGCAATGTACAATCCTAAAATATGCTGGGGACATTTCACAAAATTAAGTTAATTTCAGATTATATTTCTGCAAACAGATTTGCTTGAAGGGTTATTAGGGCTATTATACACAATGCAACAGTGTAAGCATTCATCATACAATACTTAGAAACAAAATCATTGCTGAAGAAGCTTGCTTGTAAATAATTTCCAGGATACAGATACTGTTACAGCTTACAGTAATAAATAAATGTACATATTCAATGTTAGGTAAACTTACCGGTGATGCGTATCCCGTATGATGATCTGCTTATCCCGTATATGTGAATCGGAATCCCATGTTGGAGCATCTGCTGAACATAAATTAGAAATTGTGCTTGCAGTTAGACACATTTCCATGAGATTATTTCAATTTGGAACATGATAGAAAGACATGTATATTCAAATCAGAACAGGAATGTGCAAAGTACAGTAAACCATTACAACCTAACATCATTCTCCTGAGTTTATTATGGGATACTGCAATGCTTTTCATCTAAAAATCAATTTAGAATAGCATGGCCTTTCAGACTCCCTTTCCACTCTGTTCTGTTGCAGGTGACCTGCTTTCGGTTAAGCCAGCCTATTTATTTAAAACAGACTTTTACTGGACTGAACTAAAATGCACAAGTCTGTTTTAAATGTGGCTCCCAACAATCCATGACATGTGCATTGAGGTGCACAGGCAGTAGGGGTACCTAATGTACTAGTTACTTCACATCAATCATGTACATAAAAAACTGAGGGAAAGTGGAAGATATGTTGCTTTTAATGTAGAGTCTGACATTTTTTTTTTTTTGCAAACAACAAATTAAGCAGGCGTTTTTCCCCTTCAGTTTAAATCAGTTAATTGCATTCAAGGAGCATCAGAGCAAAAAGGTATGCAAAGTACAAAAGCCTGTTGTTCTATGCGTGGAGGCAGAGACCTCTTCTTGAAATTCTGACACTTACCAAGTTGAGCCAAAGCGTGGATCAGTACTGAGCCAAAGCTCCAGTTTTGAGGCAACAAAGAGTGAATTGGATCTGTATGGAGAGACCACTGCTTCCACATATGGACCAAGAGTTCCTATCTGCCATATGCTGGTAGATAACCATTTTTTCTTGAGTTATGACTTGCTAAAGAAAAAAAAACTATACGACTTTGAGGCCGTGGAATGTAATAAGCTAATATTTTAAATGGCTTTTCATAGGTCATCCCCGCTGCCTCCACTGCATTGAACCTTTATTCCAAAAACACAAAATGATAAAGAAAAGGTCTTCCATAAGCGTATTGTTTCAGGCAATAAAAGGGGTTTATTTGCAAGGAGGAGCCTAAACAATTCAATGAATCCTTTAACAAAGTCAATATAATACAATGTGTATGAATGTCATAAATTATAATGCTGCTTCCTAACACACAGATATAAAGTGAATGTTGTGTATCCTTTTCCTGTGTGGGGGTTTCAATTCTGATTTAAAACTGGGAATATAATATATTTGTAAAATGGAGGTTTAGCTGTCTTTACTGGTATATATTTTAGCTACACTGTATATAAAAGCTTTGGGGATGATGTCTGCATTCTTGTATGAGTATATACTATTCACCGTCTGATATAATTTCAAAAATATCTTAATATCAAGTAAAATAAAAAATAGTGTTTTTATTATTTATCCTGTGTGTTTATTTTGGCACAAACATTGATTTTTAACGGTATGAGTGAATCAAATGTTTAAGCAAATATTTACTTACCAGCAGGCCTTTATTAAATGGGCTTTGACAGTCACTTACCACCAATACTGAGGTCTGGTTTACAAATGTAGCACAGATACTGCAAATCACAAGAGAAGAAAAATATATCAAGCAAACATAATTTAAGTTATTTCCCTTGAAGAACAGTGCACCATGTGTGACTTGGCAGAACTGGGCATGCATACATACACACACATATATATATATATATATATATATATATAATGCTGTAGGTGGGTGGCAGCCCCTGTATTGTGACCCAACTTTTCAGGAACCACCCAAAATTGAGATTTGGTGATATCTCAAAATTGCTGCTTACATTTTTATTAGCTGGAGAGTTAGCTGTACCTGAACACCTGCAGTTCAAAGATCCCCCTGCTCCATTTATTCTGTGTATGTGCATTTTCTGCTGCTTCTTGATCATTATATCATCAGTCATCCTGAAGTCGGTAGTTATAACCAGGTTCAGACTGGGGTACAAAAAGAAACAAAAGGCGAAACAAAGTTTTACATGTGGAAGCAAATGTACCGAGACAGTGTTAAAGTATGAGGCAATGTTAATAAGAGAAATTAACCTGGGCAACCTTTTAAGCAACCAAGAACTGTTTAGACAAATAATACTGTTCAGGACCATGTAACATTAAACAATGCAGTGGTCAGGAGTATGGAACCTTGTCACTTACATTTATTGTCAGCAAGGAAAACGTGTGACTCACTTACCCACTGCCACAAATTTTTGGGCCTGGTTAAAAAGTGTGTGTGGTCATTAAAAATAAGCCCTACTATAGTCAGTAACTGTAATAATATTCCCCAGGAATGGTACCAAGGACAGCAATATAGATCGCCAGCATTGGTAGGAGTGGCTGTAATAATACCCCCTGGATTGGTGTCAGTGACAATAAGAACTTCTCCTAGGATAGGTGACAGCAAATTTCCCCATCAGGATTGGTGTCACCCTAAGAACTATGTCATTGGCAGCAAATAACCCCCCTGGAATGGCGTCCGTGGCAGCAATACTAACCCTTCAAAGAATAATGTCACACAGCATTTAACCCCCAGGAAAGGGTCAGTGGCTGCAATACAAAGCCCCATGACCTCAACACACACAGGATTGAAGTCCAAAATGAAGTATTCCAGCAGCATTGGGGTTCATTGGTTATTCTTACCTTAGTACCCCTTGCCATGATGATCCCTCTCTCCCACACGAATACATCTGCTTTGAAACTTTGATTTGTCACACGGGATATCACTCAGCCCGACACAAGTGGCTGGGGCTGGTATGAAATGCATTTGAATATCAGGGCAGGGGCCCATTGGAGGACTCCAGTCTGAGACGGACTATAACACAAGGAAGAAAACTTAGCTCTTCTAGCAATATGGCCACTTCCTCAAAGAGATATCGCACAGAACAAGGCATAGCATGTCAGTAATTAGAGAGCCCACTAGTAATACTGGTAACTGGTCCTAATATTAGTCTTAAAAAAAAGAAAAGCAGTTTTAGTCATACAAAATCATACAAAACCTTTTTAACACAACCCAACAGCTTTCTACCCCAACCGTCTGAGACATGTCTGATTGTGTTCAAAACACGATCGCCTTTCTTTCTCTTGTTAAAGACTATTGATAATTGATTTATTATCCAACATAATGTAAAATAGTTCTGGATCACACATCACAAAGGCCTACCCTGTAAATACCTAAATCAATGGCAAGGGTGGTAGAACTGTTCAGGTAACACAAAATCTACTTCTTCAATTCACTATACCAAGGGGTAACTGCAATACCAGGTATATTTTTTTAAAGGAGGCATGTTTAAATGTTAGCATTACTACAGCAGAACAATCACCTGATATTTAGCGGTTTATGCAAGTCACATTTTCAAAACTGCAAGCATTGGTACAATTTTAATTGTGCCCTAGTTGATCACACAGGACTAGAGGCTCCATTGGCAATCCTTACGCTGGTTGCAAGAACTTATGTTTCAAATGACAAATAAGAACATAATGACTTAGGATGGCAAAATCCAAGTGCTTCCAGAAGAAACAACGCAGAAAGACAACCGTCAAATCCAGCATGCTTGGGTATTATTTACAAATGACTACACAAAGGTTGGTTAAGGAGAAGTTCTGTACGATACTTTGACTTGCTTCTTTGCTTCGGATTGAAGAGGAAGCCTCGTCTCAAACTGCTTCCCAAAGACAACAGCAAAAGCCTTCCACCTGCCTGCGGTCTATTCCTGAAGTCTTCTTTCATCCATATCCGCAGTAGTGAATGTAGAAAATTTCACACACACACACCATAGTCCAAAACCATTTATTAATATGACCTATAAATTTGTTACTTCTACATGCTCAAAATGTTTTATGGGTATATTTTTTTGCATGCTCATAAAGGGCCAGCCCAGTGAGTATTGTTGTGTGTGAATGTGTGTTGGTTTTATTGTTATGACAGTCATGAGATTTACAAATCCTTGCTAGGCTGGTGGCCTCACTTTTCTCCACTGCAGTGATAAGAAATATTGGTTAGAAAATTCCTTGACCACAGCCTGGTATTGGACAAATAACGAGCGGTGGCAGATTTATGGGATCATCACTATGTATTCTCTTCTTATGACAGCACATAAGTATGCTACCATTACCTTGGGATACTGTCCCATCTCTCCCATTATGAGTTCTGCTAGGGAAGAGTTTACAAGAGGCCCATATCAAAATTCACACAAGCATGAATGTGTGTGTCTCTGGGCAAATTTAGAGTCGAGAGATTAGACTCCTTGTCATGCTTTCATTGCTGCCTGTGTCCCCATTGAGGACATTTACCCCTTTATTGCAAGAGTTGACTCCAGAACAAGAAAGGCAAGGCTTTTAAAACAAGACATTCTCTGGTTACCGCTTCCTCAGCCTCTCCCTGCAGCAGCCCCACAGGGACGGAATTTGGGCAACAGTGATCAGTTCCGTACTATCAAATGTGAAGATGCTGGTTCTTAAAAGTGGAAGGAAATTGAAGGAAAAAAAAAAAAAAAGACACTCACTTGCCTCTAACTCGGTAGATCCGTCAATCCCTCGGGGGGTTTCCTGGATTGTGGCCTGTGCCATCCTGGTATCCTCCTTCGTCCTGCAGGCATGAAATCGGGTGACGTAGATAGACTGCGCATACGTGAGATCTGCATTTTTTACCCCAATCAAGAAAAAGCTCCTTCTGCACATGCAAAGCCAGAAGCCTCCTGGGATCCATGATGTATGTATCCGGGGAGGCTCTGTGCTCCCTTTCTGTCTTGATGGTTGCGGCGATTAAAACAGAAAGGAAGGAGATTTACCAGGTTTTAAACCCCCTCCCCAAAAAGGTAAAAGTTAACTTTTACTATAATATATATATATATATATATATATATATATATGTTTCCTACCCTTTTATGCAAGGTAAAAATGTTGAGATCCGCTTTGAAGAACCAGTGTTGCAGTGACCGCATGGGTGGCAAGGTGCCAGCTGCTGGGAGCCATGCCGGATTGATTGATGCACAGGCGAATCTAAACCTACGCTTAAATGTAACTTCTTGCTGCATCTCCAATAGTACATAAACAGCAAAACTGCACTAAAAAGTGTGTATACATGTATTAAGTGCGTTTAATAATTCCTGCCTGTACATTAAACCAAAAAACCAAGAGTGAAACCAAAACACCAAGCAAAATATTGCATGAAAAAAGAATGATTTATTACAATATCTTATGGAAAAAAATTAGAGAAAATAGTAATCTATTTTATCTCAAAAACAAACTTTACCACTTTTAAACATAATGTACAGATGACATTAAAATAAATTACCATTCAAAATAAACAAAGCATTGAACAATGATGATTTTTTTTTGTCTTATCCATAAAATGTTACAGCTCAGGGTGCGAAGGAAAAAAAATTCAAGTTTAAACAGAATAATTATTCAATTTACTGTCGTACAGTCAAGTTGCATTTGTGTGGCATGCAATCGGAATGACCTGGTGAATATTCTGTATCATAAATCAATTTCAGCAGCAAGACAATAAAACTGTATGATTCTGCAATACATAGCATTGCAAGTCCTCTTAAACTGAATTGTGTAGAGAGGCACAATCATTTCAGAGCACACTTAAAGAGGCATCCCACAAAAGATATGAAAATTATCGCTCCAGGTGATTCAGAACTTATTAATTACTAATATGAAGGCTTCAGCACATCCCAAAACTCCAGGGTTGGAAAAAAAACATTTGCAGGTTTAACCATTAGCTGCCCATGTAGGTGAATGAGAGCAGGCAACCTATCCATTACATAACAGAACTCTAAGTACCATAAAATGCAAAGCTTTGTAAACCCTGTAACTGCAACTACAGTCCTTACATGTAGAGGCTGCATTTGTTTTTTTTCTGGCTAAAAACATTTTCAAGTAGAGAAAATACCTGTTGATTTTGGCAGAATTCTCTGGTCACTTCTTGGGAACATAACTCATTCCTAAACCCAACAATACCCCTATTTTTGAAGTCCTGTTCCTTTATGATTAAGCTCCATAGGGGAGCAAAGTTATATAAAGACATGTCTATATTGTGGAGTTCTACAAAGCTGTAAAGTTTATGGAGTTGGTGAGTGGCTAGGGAACTTTCCCTAACCACTTGCTTAACATTGGAGCCGAGATAGGTGTCGAATCCTTCTCATTATTAAACCAATAGGTCAGAATCATCTGGTGGTAGCTTTTACATTTCTGGAATATCCCTTTACTGAAAATTTAAAGGAGAACTCCCTTGAGTTGATATCAATGTGGTGGGACAGGAGAAACAGCCCTTAAATAACACCAACTCATACGCTGCCATTCTATTGACCCAAATGACATTTCTTGGAGCTCCAGAACCTCAAAACCTGGAATGGAAAATCTCATAATGTGCTAAAGGAGTGACACCCATTGAAAGAAAATGCATCTCAATAGTAAAATAACTTAAAATCAATAGAAGGGCACAGAGATAAGTGTTATTTTCAAGCTAAACTCACCACATATATTCCAACCACCTCGCACTTCAAGGAGCTTTCCTTTAGGTTTTTTCATTCATTTTTTTATCTGTCACAATACTATTTGAACAACAAATATAATATTTTCTAAAAGGCAATATACAGAGTACCATAAAGCACAAGCAGATTTTACCCTCATGCACTATGCACATAAACATTTATTTATTCTTTTACATGAAACGCTCCCACAAGAAAATTGGTAATTTCTCACTGCTGTGCAATAACAAAAATACGACATTTTCATAGAGCATTCTATACGCAGAGGAAAGCAATATCACATCATTCCATTTTATTTTTACATTAACCTCTGATTTTCAAGTACCCAGGATGAAAATATACTCATAAGGGAGCTTATTTATAAAAAAAAGGAAAGCAAACAAAAAGGTGATACCCATAACAACCACAATTTGAACCTTCTTACTGGCACTAGAAAAATTAGTAAATATGATAGGTTAGTATAGAAAACACTTATTAGGTTCCTCCGCTTCCAGGCCCCTGAGGAGCCTCATGTATGAAAAGGGATGGGTGACTGTGCTACCTATTGCAATCAAGCAGACTTTCAAATTCTTGTATAACCTGCCCTTAAAAAATGAAAGGAAGAATATTGTAGGTTGCAATAGAACATTTTCTATACTTTATGCCCAAAGTGTTAATTATTTAAAGACAATACGGTACTATAAAACAATCATACTAAGCAATACATTGTGTGTCTTTTTCATATTAGTGCAAATAAGTGGTAAAAAGCAGAAACAGGAACAGAAAATCTTATTTTAAGGCATCATAGATGCACAAAGATAAAAAGGGATTCATCAGAACAGTGACAAACTGCAGCTGTGATGAGTACAATGACCCAAGACTTTTAATACATTTATTGGCCATAAACATCAGTTTTTATGCTAAAAAAGCATCTGAGGCCGTTACTTTGTGGAGGCAGCCATAATGTGCCTTGGAAATTTGACAGAATCAAGCAAAACGCATAAGCACTACAGCCTTCAATTGCGAGCATCCATGCAAAACTTTAATAGTTTAGTTTTTGGGGTATGAGGGTGGAAGTTTTCAAATATTGATGCCCCAATTTGCGATATTTCACCTTAGTTCCTTTTAAACAAAAGAGGAAACGAGATATAACTCAAGAGGAACAGTGGGACAATACTCTTACCTCTAAAGTCTATTATTAGCCTATTTGTGTCCAGGGCCAGAGCATAGGACAATTTCTATTCCAACCCGATAAAAATATAGATCGGCGTAAATTTGGCATCCAACTGATTTTAAGTGGCTGATTTTTAAGGTTTATTTAGATGTGAACAGATTGGACGGGGTGGTAAATATCAATTGAAATTTTACAATTCATGTAAAGCATGTACAAGCAATCAAGCATATATGATTGGGATGGACTATTGGTTGGACCACCACAGATTGTGAATCACAATGTGTCTCGGTGGTTCCCCCTATCCCCACACTATCTTCACCTTTAATGCACTCCCAATGTGCAGAATATCCAACACGAGTGTGCTGTGTTTTCACAGTTCACTTCAGTTCATTACTGTTCTGAAAATCCTTCTAAATGTTCTTTATTAGGCCTGGGGCCCCAAGGAGAAAAATTAGTTTTAGAAGAATTCAAAGCTGCCCCTGTTAAATAATGACCCTTAAAAAAGGCGGAATCCTCAATGCTTAGGCAACCGGTGCACTTTAACACAAAACTGAGCTTCACATGCTGAAAGAAGTGAAACCTATATCCGTCGTTGCTGCTTCATAGCTGGGAATTACTGAGGCTGAAAAATACAATCTTGTGATTTGCTCTTTGGCTGGTTTCCACTGACTAAACACAATGCACAGTAATTATAGTTTCAAGTTTATTTGAGATGAGCTACCCAAGCGTGATGTAACACACATTACAAAAGGGAGAATTCCTCACTTCACACACTAGTCACATTCAGCAGCTGTACAATATAGAATCTGTATGTCATTCAACCAGTGTGACTACAATCAAGGATTGTGCTTTATAATGAGCCATCAACATTATTTTGGACTCTCTCCATATGAACTAGACTATTGCCAAGGAAACATTGCTAAAATAACTAAAAGTAAAAAAGACTTAGTCCTGTTCACCTGACCATGCTGATGCACATTTGCTCATCTGAGCATGATGGAAGCTGTCCTGCAACTCAAATGCTGTTAGCTGTCTTCAGCCGGCATCGACATATCAAGTATGGGTGCCTTGCATTTTCCTGCACTGATGTGGGCCTTACCTTTATTTAGAGTGCAGAATTAAGACTAGGAACAGCCACCAAGGCAGGACATCATCACAAGAGAAAAGCCACATACCAACTTCATATATGGAGTAATGTACACAAAACTTTTTTATAATTATTTTTTTGGAGCAATAAGTATTTTTCTGACTATAGGTCCAGTTTAATGGATAAAGTGTCCCTTTTCAGATCATCATTTTTGAGTTTTTTTGGAAAAGGCATGGCACATGGATAGAGCATGAAAATTAATTGATTAAAAAATAAAACCTAAGGTGCATATTACAATCTAAGAAATTAATAATTATTTTCGATAATTACATAACTTTAAATGGTATTGTAGGAAACAGGATAATGGGTCAGCAGTGGATTTTGTGAGCATGCATTTAGTTGGTATCATACTCCAGATAAACAATTTTGGGTTCCTCTGGTCTTCAGCTCCAGAGTTACGTGAAGGTTAGAACACTTCCTGCTTCTTACACCGTCCACCCTACATGTTATCTTATATATAGAGAATATAAGGAGGCTACTGCAGTTTAGTTATATTTCTTGATCACCTCTCCACCCCCAGCCCGTTATTGGACTGTAAATAAACATCAGTAGCACAATGATGGGCCATCCCTCTGTTCACTTCTATCCATAGTTTTTTTGCCAGGATATATATATATATATATATATATATACACTGCAGCCAATTTGATTGGCTCTTACTGTTATCCCTGACTATAGGTCTAAGGCTACATACACACGTCTGATGATTCTCATACGATAATCGCCTCAGGGTTGATAGTGCTGCATAGGAGGGATTACAGATGGTTGAGATCCAAAAAAAACAGGTACTTAAAGTAGATCTTGCAGTAAATTCTCAAACTTCCCAGTCTCTTTTGTTCTTACAGATCACTTACTATCAGTAGATGTAAAATGTACCTGTGCAAAGCCCTATTACAAGTATACTTACCTTACCCCCGTCGTCCTCATTCCTGGGCACAGGGTCACCAACCTACCTAAATCTGATGAATAAAGAGCATCTTCTTCCAAGATTTCTGGTGCTCTAGGGCTTCACATAATGAATGTGACATCAAGGTTCCATGGATTAATGGTGATGGTATAGCAGGTGTTAACCATAACTTTTTTTTATAGGTATATTTTACATCTACTAGCCGATATGTGAAGGAAACGAGCCCAGTCAGTGTAAGCAGGCATAACATTTTACCAAAACATCCACTTTGAACAAACTGAAGTTAAAGGATATTCTTTTCTTTATGTACACACAACTGAATTAATGGATGTTCAGCTTGAGTTCAGCTTGATCGATTCCAAGACTATAATTAAATCCGAACGTTATGCTTTAGTTAAGGAAGAGGTTGTCACAAGGAATTGGTCTTGGTTGGACATTCATCCAACAAAGAATGTAGTGTATTAAAACTGGAACGGTCCCACTGTACTTACACAGAAAATGTTGCAATGTGTGTGTTCAAATGTTTGCATTCCCATTATGAGTTTCTGTTCACACCAATATGTTTATTTTAAAAGATACACATGAGGATCTGATGTTTTCTTTATTTACTGGAAAGGAACTGTACAAATTATATTTTCATCAATGATGATCATGTAACTAATGTGCCCTTCCCCGTTCTCAACCAAGGTTACCCCAGAGGTTGTTGGGGTTCCTTGAGCTGTGGCCGCTTGACCTCCAATCTGATGAGGTCTGCATAGTCCTGAAGCCTATACCACTTGTCAGCACCATGACCCCAAAGTACTCTTTTGGCATCTATAAGGTGGTACTGACAACACATTTAGAGGTGGTACATCTTCCTTCCAACCATGACCTACAGCTGTTTAGGGATTCAGCACAATGGATACTAGATTTTCATCTGAGAAATCACGAATGATAGCTAAAACCAAAGAAAGTCTAATGTCTGCAAAAAACTTCGCCAAAAGTGCCTAGTGTACATCTTGCATGCATCACATGCTTAACAACATACAAAGAGGCTGGTTGGTTTACTTTCCAGATGCCAAGGCATTCATTTGTGTATTTCTCAACCTTTTATGGGGAAACCCCAGCTATAATCACTATTATTTACAACTCACAGTACATTAGTGTGGTGGTCATAAGGAAGAATTCCTCTTATTATTAGACAGTTGGAAGACTGCAACCCTTACAAATAGACAAAAAGATCATTGGTGTCAATTAAACTGATATGAGAGCCACAAATTGCCCATTGCTTAAGGAACCCCTAGCAATCTCTGGAAGAACTCTAGTTGAGAAACAATACTCTTGGATCAGATTGGTCGGTTCCCTTCTACATCAGAGATCATGTGACTAATAAATACTAAAAAGCCTACAAACTAAGATCCTACAGTGCAAGGCAATTAGATATACACAGCAAAATATTCAATAATACAAACACCTTGGGTTTGAAGTTTACATGAAGCCAGCAGAAAAACCCAATACCTCCAATGAAGCAAATACTTATTATTTCCACATATTTGCCAATATTAAGGCTGATCTCATTCTGAAGTCTGTATGCCAATGGTGAAAGTTTAACACATGTTTACAACTACAATGTGACCCATTTGTAAATAATCAAAAAGGCTTGAAAATGTACCTACCTAAGGGCTACCAGACCCTGACTGCATGAGATGCTGGTAACACCAAGGAGGGACCACACATAATACCTGTGTCACTGCATACACCAGTAACATGGGGTCAGGGCCTGGGGTTAAATACCTTGACATATACCTGGCCACCATATAATCCTAGAGCAGATATCTCTGCAAGCAAGGTAAGTATTTCACTTCTATCAGCTTTTAGAAATATTATGCAAAGCGGGCAGTATGGCAATAGATGGAAAGCTAGCTATGCAATAATTTTAATCAATGAAAACGTTAAATGAATCATATTATTGATAGTTGATAGTCAATCAAATATCAATCAGACAAGGGACTTTTTGATTTCATTGACATCAAAGCAATTTTTTGTTTTACTAATTCTGCTAATTCTGATCAATTATAGAACAACTCAATTAAAAAATTGAATATTTGTAATTAATTGGAGTAATCCTATGGAAAGAAAATCCCATAGTGTATGCCTAGTATTATTGTGACTTTGGCTTTATTTGATATCAGAGAATGTCCGGTTAAAAGCTGTTATAGTCATAAAAAAATCCAAAATGCACAATACAACATGAAAAGCTATTAAAAAGACCGAGACACTACCTGAGCAGAATGGAATTCCACTTCTGATACAAGTGGGGATTTTTGGTAAAGTTTTTGACAGAGCTATGGGAACTATGCACCAGTGTGGAGCGGTTCCATCTCCCATTGCATTCTCCTTTTCTCCAGCACCATGATTAAGATCTTTCATATAAAGAACACAACAGCACTCTGTCAGTGTTAGCTAGAGACATGAAAATTGCTTGGCAACCTGCAAGGAGATTCACCCACCTGGGAGTTGTCTGCAGCAAGGTGTAAGCAGGGTCTCTGCTAGGTGGATCCTCAGTCTAACCAGCTATATTATTTTTCCCCACAGCTCCAGGCAGAATTCTATAGACTTCTCTTTTATGTCATATCTTTTGAATGTTATGACGCACTTTGTTATGTTCGTCTTATCCCTTGGGCTAGCACTTTTAGAAGTTAACCCTATACATCAGCCAAAAATATACTGTATAATATATACTGCATTAGGAAGCTATTTTTCTGAATTCAAATGCAGAGATCCAAGCATATAGTAAAAGTTACAATATAAGCTAATATTTTGATCATTCAAAATAGTTTTACATTCAAGTAAAATAAATACCAGAATATATAATATTAATATTATATATTTGGTATCAGCTTTCCTTTAATGTCCTGCACAGCAGTATGCGATCAGGGAGCAGGGACAATACTCTTAGCTCATCGGGACCCTCACACTTGGTTGCAAGCTATACTGCAAACACAGGATTAGAAAGTATAGGAATGGTGAGTTTGTGCTGCATCTTTATCCTTCAAACATTTAATGGAATAGGATGAATTTATTTACTGCAGATCCATTGACTAAACCTGAACTCAGGAAAGTTTCAGCTTCCATGATGCACAAGGAGCATTCCCTACTCTAGGTTATCAGTGCTACCAGAGTGATATAATGGATGGGAAAAGCACAGACTGCACTTTATAGGGGTTTCAGGCACTGGAGGGCTGCTAATTCACATTTTATTTTCTAGATCACTGCACATCATAAACATTTGTCATTTGTTGTTAGAAGATTCATATTTTCATCTTGTTTATATTCTTTGATGCATCTCAGGGCTGCT
>NW_027317045.1:21440-36261 GCF_032062135.1 Pyxicephalus adspersus
CATCAGTGGTGTCAGTGGGTAGAATAGTGCCCCATTAGTGGTGTCAGTGGGAAGAATAGTACCCCATCGTTAGTGTCAGTAGGAGGAATAGAGGCACCCAGTTTGTGTCAGTGGAGCAATAGTGTCCCATCGTTGGTGTCAGTGGGAGAAAGAGTGCCAGATTGTTGGTGTTCGGAATACTGTACCATTGTTGGTGACAGTGGAAGCAATATTACTTCATCATTGCTGTCCTTAGTAGACATAGTGCCTAGTCATTGGTGTCAATAAAAGGAATAGTGTCCGATTACTGGTGTCCATGGGAGGAAGAATTCCCTATCCTCAGTGTCAGTAAAACAAATAGTGCTTCATCATTGGTGCCAGTGGGAGGAATAGTCCCCCATCATTAGTATGAGTGGGAGTGGAAGTCATAGTCCCCCATCATTGGTGTCAGTGGAAAGAATAGTGCTCTGTCATTTTTGTTAGTGGGAGGAATAGTTCTCCATCATTGTTTGTGTCAGAACTGATTGCCATCTGATCAGCACTCTTGTGTAATTATGGTACAGGCAAACACAACTTTTGAAATTCTTATCTCCAGAAAATAAAACCTGTTTCTGCTTTTACAAATGTATTAAAGTGGTGATTAGGATTTGTGGGAGTGCAGATTAAAAACCTAAATATTGTGTCTCAATATCAGACTGCAGGGAAATCCTACTTTTGGAGCCCCTATGTCCCACTTATAACTAAAAAATCACTCTTGGTGGACTCTGTACCCTTAATTGTACTTCCTGGGATTTCAATCACTTTGACATGTAAAAGCACCATTTATAAATTTAGAATTGTCGCAGCCACCTATGACTGTATGCCTTAAACGTCTTTCAGCATTCCATCAGCAGCAAGCAGGCAGGAAGGACACAGAAGATGTTTAGAAGAACTCATTACTGCATACCATGACCGGCCTCTCCCTTCCATTTACTTTTATTGAAATGATAATCAGCTATTATCATATCGAGATCATCCAAAAATACAGTGACATCACAGGGACGGAGGTGTTGGACTCCATGTGACTTCCCATGAGTTTGCTGCAAAAACAATGCATCACATTAAGTGTATCATCTGACAATGCCTTGTATATCAGGATCTCAGTGGAAGTAGCCATTAAAACTGAAGTGGGTATAGAGAAAGGTGAACCAGTACTAACGGTCTTCAAGGACCTTACTGAAGTGCCATCTGCTATGGTAGAAGGGAAGGAAGAGCAATCAGGATTGAAGTTTCCCACATTCAAATTACCTGTATTTAGCACAAAAGAAGTTACAACAGAATCTTCTGTGGATGAGGCCAGAGAAGCAGACTCGCCAACTGGTGTTGAGACAAAACTGCAAAAATCCATTAATGAAATATCAACTGTGAAAACAGAAATAGTAACAGATGATGCGGTCATAGAAAAATCTGAGGATAAAATTGAATTGGTAGAAGTAAAAGCAGAGATATCGGTGCCTGAGGAAAAACTGAAAACCCCAGAAGCAGAAGCAGAAACAGAGGGTTGGAAACTTCCTTCATTCAAGATGCCCATATTTTCATTATTTGGCACATCTGAGGCAAAAGCAGAAGATTCATCCAAAGAAACAGCTATTGACGGGGAATGTAGTGTACCAAGTGAGGCAGAGGTGCTCACAGAGACTACAACCACAAAAACTGTTACAAGTGAGACAATCAAGTCAAAAGAAAAGGTTGACATCAAAGAATCTAAAGCATCGCCATTGCCTAAAGAGCCTGACAGATCTGGGGAACTGAAGGTTGATGTAGAGGAAATTCTGTCAGAGCTGGTGGAGGGAGATCAAAAATCACCTACAGAGAGTGTAAAAGGAAAAGTAAAAAAGCACAAGAAAAAGATTACAAAGGTTGAGAAAACCATCAGAACTCAGCAGACTGATGGTGATGAAGCCCTTTCCCCTACCATGGAGCTCCATGTAACCAGCCCTGAAATTAGGAGAGAAGTAGAAGATGCTGAATTAAAGGAAATCTTGCCACAAACCCAAGACTCAGTGATGATCTTTGAAGAGCAGGTAAATGTCAGCAGACCAGAAACTGAAACCATCACAGTGGAAGAAGCTGTTAAAACTGAAGGGGATATAGAAATAGGAGAACCAGTTCAAGAGGTCTTGACAATCCTTACTGAAGTGTCATCTGCTTTAGCTGGTGTTATTATGTGATCTCAGGCAAAGGTTGGATTTGATTTATTTTGCTTTTCTGAGTGTCATAAAAACCGCACCCTTCACGACATTTAAATGGCAGTTTTTAAAGGGCTATAGGGGTTTCCAGCATAAAAACAAAAAGTGCAGAACTCCAAAGCAGCCAATCAGTAGCTATCTGTAACTTGACCGAATTACACTCTCCTAAAACATATTTGCTGCTGTTTAGAATTAAAACATGTTTAGGAAATGCACCCTCCCCTTTTTTGCATTTGCATTTATGTGCTTTGGGAGCAGAAGGATGTGCCAAAATGTGTGGTTTATTTTTTCCATGAGCTTCCTTTGCCTATAGAGGTATGTAGTATAGGGAGTGTCGTACATGGGTGATATTAGTGGATAAGCACCTGTTTACCTGTCTTTGACCTCTCATTATCACTTGCAGAGCATGCCAAGCAAAGGGGACTGATCAATCACAATCTACAGAGCTGTGTAAAAAAAGATTTTCTTAGGGAAAGACTGGAAAAAGTTCTGGGTGGCTGTATGCAGTCAAAAATAGTTTTTGAGCTCTTTGGAAAAAAACAGCAAAGCAATGTTCTCTGGTGAGTCCTCCTCCTCACTTCTAGTGGGCCCAGCTTCTTTATTACGCTGTACATATTTACAGTGGGCAGTGGCACTTCTACTACCCAGTGCATTACTTGCCCTTGGGCATGGGATTCGTGGTGTCCTTTGACCAAGCACAGGGCACCCATCAGAGGAAGGAGTATACGTGATATTTGCTAAAATGAGAGGACCAAAAAACTAAAACTTCAGGTCTTGTTTTATGCCATTATATTCTCACACTGGTCTGTTTCATGCTTAGGGCTCTAAAAAGAGGGGATAGGTGTTTATGAAATACAGAAAAGTCGGACAACATCCATGACACTTTCCGCATAGAGAAATATTTTCTGCTCCTATCTCCCTTGGCCCTTGATTTTTCAGCTTTGCATTAGAAGATAAGCTACCCTACATAGAGCAATAGCTGCAGGCTCAGAAAATGTGGTGGCATTTTTAGGCTAATATCTGGTGATCAAAGGAGGTTCTTTAGGCACTTTTTGTAATAGGTGACAATGCTCTTGCCCTGTCTCCAGCTGTTCTCATGTGTTGTCACTCTTTCCCATTCTCTCCTAATGTAGAGTAAAATGGTTGTGTCAATTCACATTGCACTTGCATTGTCCCCGATTGTCACCCTGAGAAATGTCCTGCACCCATTACAGAAGAACCTGCCGGGCCATTTAAGACCAAGGCTCAACCTCTCCTATTCAAGTGAATATGAACAGTTGGGATCCTATTTAAAATAAATGACTCTGCAGCACAGATTGTGCATTACTGTGTGTTGCAAAAACACACACTAAAACACAAGAAGCAGCAATGCAGGCAAAGAAATCTGTAATAAGGGCCCATTTGGGTGTCAACCAATGCACATTATGCCACTTGTGCTATCCATGTGTGCGGGACGTTCATTGGGTTATTGTGTTGGGGTTCCAGCTTCAGAAGCAACCGGTTCAGCTACATCCAGACATCTACAACCCATGTCACACTGGAGATTTTCTAGTAGCTATAGAACCACACTTAGCAATTTAGGAAAAAAAATTCTATCTATTTGTAATAAAATGTTAAAAGCAGATTTAGTAGGGTCCTATTTGCTGGATGGGAGAGCTGAGTGCTGGGGAAGTAGTTTCATGCATTTGTCTATACAAACATCATAACCAAAAGTGAACAAATCGACAAATTACCTGCAATAGTGTGCATTGCGAGACTCTCAGAAGTACCTGCAATGTCTATTGGAATCCCTGAAGTCCATGTGGAAAAGTTGAAAACATTTACATTTGAGGTGAAGTCCCCACTACAAACAGCTACTATGAGTTTCCCTATACATGCCAAAGATGCAACAGTTGTACATCCTGAAACATCTGAAAAAGCAGCTCCAAATAATCAGGAAGAGCAAATAAAAGAAAAGGAAGCACTTCAAAAATCTCCAAGTAAATTTAGGTTCTGGCTACCAAACATTGGATTCTCATCGTCATTAGATGAGATAGAAAGCAAAAAAGATGACCAAGAAGAACAAAAGCCTGAAGTTTCTAAACCTGAAAAGGAATCATCATTGCCAAGCAAAGAGAAGGTTCCGTGGTACAAATTTCCAAAACTAGGATTTTCTTCTACTGAGAAGCCAAAATCAGAGGACAACCAAACAGTGGAGAGGCCTGAAGCTTCTTCTACAATACCCGAACCAGAAAGTCTAGCAGCACAAGTTTCTTTGGGGGCAAAAGATACTCAGGCATCTTTGGCAGAACCTGAAGAATTTAAGCTAAGTGAAACAGATGATGAATGTGGGGCAAAATCAGCTGAATAAGTGGAACCTGGAAGTTTAGGAAAACAAAATTATTTTACTCATGACTCAAGTCAAGAGTTTTAGCATTATTCTGAACATGCATATGCTAAATTTTACAATGAAAAATAGATTGAATCATTCAAAATTCTGACACTCCAGAAGAACTTGCAGTGAGAGAAAAATTAACTAAATTGCTGACCGTTCCATCTGAAAATATCTTTTACTAGACTGCTATAATTGTTTGTTGAATTCAGTAATTATTAAGTCAGTGACCATCAACATGTATGCAGACCAGAAGTTTAAATTCCAAAAGTGACCTTACTTTTTTGTGTTGAAGCCAAAAGCATCCAGGCAGATAACATTTTTAGGAGAAGGTCACCAGGTAAAGACTACAAGGCGCTAGTACCAACAGGGAACTACCTAACCAACACTAGATGCAAAACAAGTGTTGGCTACAACTACAATTTAAAAATAACCTTAACATTAGGAGTAGGAAATTGTTAAAAATCTCCTAAACTCTTTCTCTCCATAACATTCTCTCCCCCATTTTTCCTATTTGAATAAGAATTTTGGATAGCCCATTTCTCTCTGTTTTGGTGGCAATGGCCACTAAGACAAAGAAAAACCTTCCCAGTGATGGGAAAAACTTGTATTTACTAAGTCACCCCCTTCTGTACCTCTTTTGCTCTTAAATTGGGTGCGCAGTCTATAGTGGAACCATGGTCACATAGAAGAGAAGAAGAGCTTCAATCTTTGAATTTTACATTCAATACATTTATGTTCTATCAATGTTTTTCGGAGACATGCAAGTCCCTTAATTTAAGGTAACAAACACAAACAACCATTAATGAAATGTTTGCCTGTTCCTGAAACATTAGCGGAATGTAACTTTGTATTGCGTATGACTTCAGTAAAAGAATGAAGCTTGACTTCTGGCCATCCTATACATTTTAGCAATAAAAACTTGAGAGACCTAATCCTTACTTTTTTTTACAATTTGTAAAATTTAGGGTACAAAAAATAACAAACACGTCACAAGGACAAGTGGAGGAATGTAGATTTTTAAACTAATTGTTTTTGTGTCCATTACAAAAGAAATTTTACAATATACAGTAAAATGTATCACTTCCAACGTCAGCTTTGGTGTATAATTGTGCCAAATGCTGTTCAATAAATATCAAAAATGTTTATTCCTATCCAATTATGTCAAACAAGCTCTCCCATTCTTGCAGCCAGGTTTGCAATGTTATTGTTTTGTTATTCCTTTCCTTGGGTGCATTTATTGTTTTTTCCTATTGCTGATGATTTCTTCAACACTTCCTGTATTACATGCACTTGCTCTTCTGCAAACTAATATTCTGTACTGCCTTCCTAATTATGACAACAGTTGACCATGTCTGTGCAATGTGCATCAATACTACTGCTTCCTAGGCAGAAACGCGGTCACCTAATACAGGAAGTGTCTGAACAAATATCACCATGGCAGAATCACCAGGTATTATTTTAGTGAAAACTCCGTATTTTAAAGCATTCAAATCAACTTTTCAAAATGTTATAACATTCTGAAGCTTATATTAAATTTTAGGTATTGTGTTAAGGTCCAATATGGGCAAAAAAAGAGCTCATTGTAGTGAATAGAGCTCCAGGAAAGCAATAAACCATTCAGTCTTTTGATTGCCCTTAGACTGGATTTATCTTTTTTAAATATATTAGACCCTTAATGAGCACTAAAACACTAATAAAAATATGGCCAATTATTTAAAACTTTAAGGTACATACAAATGCTAGAATATTATCGCCAGTGATGAACATTTGTTGGGCCACCAAACAACCAACCCCTAACTATTGTAGTCTCTGCACCGGGGCATTTCCCATTTGCCCTCCCAATCCCTCTCCTAGAAAAGAACAGTCAGTATGTACAAAGCTTGTGCGTTCCTACTGTCACCCAAAACCATCGCTAACAATCATTTCGGACAACTACTATTAAGAGTCTGTACAACGCATAACTCCAACCAGGGGTACAGCCTTCTTTATAATGCCCAAAGCATCTAATTGTTTAAAAATTATGTTTTTAGTTATTAAGGAACGTTGATCTTGGGCACATCTGCATTTGGTGAAAAGTATTTTAACAAACACACCTTTATTAAAAAAACACAGCTAAGAACAAATAAGGTTCTATACCCCACAGCAACCAATAAAAAATGAGTATACAACTATTTTCATTACACTAACTCAAGGGAAGCAGTATTCCCATTGGTTGCTGTGGTTTACAGAATACCTTTGATCTCTCTCGCTGTAATATTTCATAGGTCGCTGAATGTATTTAAATAAATATGGGGTGGATTAAGCTCTGGCTGCTGAAGGTTTTAAAAAGTTGCAGCTAGATTAAAAAAAGTATTCACAGTCTGAGATTGATGAGTTCAGTTTAAATGGCATTCCTGAGTACTCAGCAGCTACACAAGCACTTGGCATACCCTCAATATAAAGACGCGTGATTCTAAGGAGACATTGGTGAGCTGGCATGTTTCATCAACTGGATGAAGACATTGTGCTGACAGCAACAGTCAGCTAGGAAGGAGATACACCACTGGGAGTCATACACTCCGGAACCATGGTGGTTGAGCCACTCACCTTGCAAATTCACGCCTGAGTGACCAATGCATTGAAACAAAACAAGGGTATCCATGGACCACTATCATGACATCACTGTCCGAAGAAAGTACTCATCATTGGATGCAGAAGAAACCTTATCTAGCTGTGAAATTACTTTAAGCTGCAAAATTAATATTTGTGTACAGCTTCAATCGTCAGCCATGTGCAATTCAACCACCCTGTAGTTATATATATGCAATGATAATCATTCACCACTTTTCACCAAAATTTGTGGATTGCTGGGATTACTCTTCCTAGAATATACTAATCTAGATAGATGGTGGTACCATCATCATTATATTTTTGTTCTTCTTTAGTTAAGTGGTAAATATAAAAAGTGAACAGATATGTTGAAATAACTATGTTCCCTGCAATGTACAATCCTAAAATATGCTGGGGACATTTCACAAAATTAAGTTAATTTCAGATTATATTTCTGCAAACAGATTTGCTTGAAGGGTTATTAGGGCTATTATACACAATGCAACAGTGTAAGCATTCATCATACAATACTTAGAAACAAAATCATTGCTGAAGAAGCTTGCTTGTAAATAATTTCCAGGATACAGATACTGTTACAGCTTACAGTAATAAATAAATGTACATATTCAATGTTAGGTAAACTTACCGGTGATGCGTATCCCGTATGATGATCTGCTTATCCCGTATATGTGAATCGGAATCCCATGTTGGAGCATCTGCTGAACATAAATTAGAAATTGTGCTTGCAGTTAGACACATTTCCATGAGATTATTTCAATTTGGAACATGATAGAAAGACATGTATATTCAAATCAGAACAGGAATGTGCAAAGTACAGTAAACCATTACAACCTAACATCATTCTCCTGAGTTTATTATGGGATACTGCAATGCTTTTCATCTAAAAATCAATTTAGAATAGCATGGCCTTTCAGACTCCCTTTCCACTCTGTTCTGTTGCAGGTGACCTGCTTTCGGTTAAGCCAGCCTATTTATTTAAAACAGACTTTTACTGGACTGAACTAAAATGCACAAGTCTGTTTTAAATGTGGCTCCCAACAATCCATGACATGTGCATTGAGGTGCACAGGCAGTAGGGGTACCTAATGTACTAGTTACTTCACATCAATCATGTACATAAAAAACTGAGGGAAAGTGGAAGATATGTTGCTTTTAATGTAGAGTCTGACATTTTTTTTTTTTTGCAAACAACAAATTAAGCAGGCGTTTTTCCCCTTCAGTTTAAATCAGTTAATTGCATTCAAGGAGCATCAGAGCAAAAAGGTATGCAAAGTACAAAAGCCTGTTGTTCTATGCGTGGAGGCAGAGACCTCTTCTTGAAATTCTGACACTTACCAAGTTGAGCCAAAGCGTGGATCAGTACTGAGCCAAAGCTCCAGTTTTGAGGCAACAAAGAGTGAATTGGATCTGTATGGAGAGACCACTGCTTCCACATATGGACCAAGAGTTCCTATCTGCCATATGCTGGTAGATAACCATTTTTTCTTGAGTTATGACTTGCTAAAGAAAAAAAAACTATACGACTTTGAGGCCGTGGAATGTAATAAGCTAATATTTTAAATGGCTTTTCATAGGTCATCCCCGCTGCCTCCACTGCATTGAACCTTTATTCCAAAAACACAAAATGATAAAGAAAAGGTCTTCCATAAGCGTATTGTTTCAGGCAATAAAAGGGGTTTATTTGCAAGGAGGAGCCTAAACAATTCAATGAATCCTTTAACAAAGTCAATATAATACAATGTGTATGAATGTCATAAATTATAATGCTGCTTCCTAACACACAGATATAAAGTGAATGTTGTGTATCCTTTTCCTGTGTGGGGGTTTCAATTCTGATTTAAAACTGGGAATATAATATATTTGTAAAATGGAGGTTTAGCTGTCTTTACTGGTATATATTTTAGCTACACTGTATATAAAAGCTTTGGGGATGATGTCTGCATTCTTGTATGAGTATATACTATTCACCGTCTGATATAATTTCAAAAATATCTTAATATCAAGTAAAATAAAAAATAGTGTTTTTATTATTTATCCTGTGTGTTTATTTTGGCACAAACATTGATTTTTAACGGTATGAGTGAATCAAATGTTTAAGCAAATATTTACTTACCAGCAGGCCTTTATTAAATGGGCTTTGACAGTCACTTACCACCAATACTGAGGTCTGGTTTACAAATGTAGCACAGATACTGCAAATCACAAGAGAAGAAAAATATATCAAGCAAACATAATTTAAGTTATTTCCCTTGAAGAACAGTGCACCATGTGTGACTTGGCAGAACTGGGCATGCATACATACACACACATATATATATATATATATATATATATATAATGCTGTAGGTGGGTGGCAGCCCCTGTATTGTGACCCAACTTTTCAGGAACCACCCAAAATTGAGATTTGGTGATATCTCAAAATTGCTGCTTACATTTTTATTAGCTGGAGAGTTAGCTGTACCTGAACACCTGCAGTTCAAAGATCCCCCTGCTCCATTTATTCTGTGTATGTGCATTTTCTGCTGCTTCTTGATCATTATATCATCAGTCATCCTGAAGTCGGTAGTTATAACCAGGTTCAGACTGGGGTACAAAAAGAAACAAAAGGCGAAACAAAGTTTTACATGTGGAAGCAAATGTACCGAGACAGTGTTAAAGTATGAGGCAATGTTAATAAGAGAAATTAACCTGGGCAACCTTTTAAGCAACCAAGAACTGTTTAGACAAATAATACTGTTCAGGACCATGTAACATTAAACAATGCAGTGGTCAGGAGTATGGAACCTTGTCACTTACATTTATTGTCAGCAAGGAAAACGTGTGACTCACTTACCCACTGCCACAAATTTTTGGGCCTGGTTAAAAAGTGTGTGTGGTCATTAAAAATAAGCCCTACTATAGTCAGTAACTGTAATAATATTCCCCAGGAATGGTACCAAGGACAGCAATATAGATCGCCAGCATTGGTAGGAGTGGCTGTAATAATACCCCCTGGATTGGTGTCAGTGACAATAAGAACTTCTCCTAGGATAGGTGACAGCAAATTTCCCCATCAGGATTGGTGTCACCCTAAGAACTATGTCATTGGCAGCAAATAACCCCCCTGGAATGGCGTCCGTGGCAGCAATACTAACCCTTCAAAGAATAATGTCACACAGCATTTAACCCCCAGGAAAGGGTCAGTGGCTGCAATACAAAGCCCCATGACCTCAACACACACAGGATTGAAGTCCAAAATGAAGTATTCCAGCAGCATTGGGGTTCATTGGTTATTCTTACCTTAGTACCCCTTGCCATGATGATCCCTCTCTCCCACACGAATACATCTGCTTTGAAACTTTGATTTGTCACACGGGATATCACTCAGCCCGACACAAGTGGCTGGGGCTGGTATGAAATGCATTTGAATATCAGGGCAGGGGCCCATTGGAGGACTCCAGTCTGAGACTGACTATAACACAAGGAAGAAAACTTAGCTCTTCTAGCAATATGGCCACTTCCTCAAAGAGATATCGCACAGAACAAGGCATAGCATGTCAGTAATTAGAGAGCCCACTAGTAATACTGGTAACTGGTCCTAATATTAGTCTTAAAAAAAAGAAAAGCAGTTTTAGTCATACAAAATCATACAAAACCTTTTTAACACAACCCAACAGCTTTCTACCCCAACCGTCTGAGACATGTCTGATTGTGTTCAAAACACGATCGCCTTTCTTTCTCTTGTTAAAGACTATTGATAATTGATTTATTATCCAACATAATGTAAAATAGTTCTGGATCACACATCACAAAGGCCTACCCTGTAAATACCTAAATCAATGGCAAGGGTGGTAGAACTGTTCAGGTAACACAAAATCTACTTCTTCAATTCACTATACCAAGGGGTAACTGCAATACCAGGTATATTTTTTTAAAGGAGGCATGTTTAAATGTTAGCATTACTACAGCAGAACAATCACCTGATATTTAGCGGTTTATGCAAGTCACATTTTCAAAACTGCAAGCATTGGTACAATTTTAATTGTGCCCTAGTTGATCACACAGGACTAGAGGCTCCATTAGCAATCCTTACGCTGGTTGCAAGAACTTATGTTTCAAATGACAAATAAGAACATAATGACTTAGGATGGCAAAATCCAAGTGCTTCCAGAAGAAACAACGCAGAAAGACAACCGTCAAATCCAGCATGCTTGGGTATTATTTACAAATGACTACACAAAGGTTGGTTAAGGAGAAGTTCTGTACGATACTTTTACTTGCTTCTTTGCTTCGGATTGAAGAGGAAGCCTCGTCTCAAACTGCTTCCCAAAGACAACAGCAAAAGCCTTCCACCTGCCTGCGGTCTATTCCTGAAGTCTTCTTTCATCCATATCCGCAGTAGTGAATGTAGAAAATTTCACACACACACACCATAGTCCAAAACCATTTATTAATATGACCTATAAATTTGTTACTTCTACATGCTCAAAATGTTTTATGGGTATATTTTTTTGCATGCTCATAAAGGGCCAGCCCAGTGAGTATTGTTGTGTGTGAATGTGTGTTGGTTTTATTGTTATGACAGTCATGAGATTTACAAATCCTTGCTAGGCTGGTGGCCTCACTTTTCTCCACTGCAGTGATAAGAAATATTGGTTAGAAAATTCCTTGACCACAGCCTGGTATTGGACAAATAACGAGCGGTGGCAGATTTATGGGATCATCACTATGTATTCTCTTCTTATGACAGCACATAAGTATGCTACCATTACCTTGGGATACTGTCCCATCTCTCCCATTATGAGTTCTGCTAGGGAAGAGTTTACAAGAGGCCCATATCAAAATTCACACAAGCATGAATGTGTGTGTCTCTGGGCAAATTTAGAGTCGAGAGATTAGACTCCTTGTCATGCTTTCATTGCTGCCTGTGTCCCCATTGAGGACATTTACCCCTTTATTGCAAGAGTTGACTCCAGAACAAGAAAGGCAAGGCTTTTAAAACAAGACATTCTCTGGTTACCGCTTCCTCAGCCTCTCCCTGCAGCAGCCCCACAGGGACGGAATTTGGGCAACAGTGATCAGTTCCGTACTATCAAATGTGAAGATGCTGGTTCTTAAAAGTGGAAGGAAATTGAAGGAAAAAAAAAAAAAAAGACACTCACTTGCCTCTAACTCGGTAGATCCGTCAATCCCTCGGGGGGTTTCCTGGATTGTGGCCTGTGCCATCCTGGTATCCTCCTTCGTCCTGCAGGCATGAAATCGGGTGACGTAGATAGACTGCGCATACGTGAGATCTGCATTTTTTACCCCAATCAAGAAAAAGCTCCTTCTGCACATGCAAAGCCAGAAGCCTCCTGGGATCCATGATGTATGTATCCGGGGAGGCTCTGTGCTCCCTTTCTGTCTTGATGGTTGCGGCGATTAAAACAGAAAGGAAGGAGATTTACCAGGTTTTAAACCCCCTCCCCAAAAAGGTAAAAGTTAACTTTTACTATAATATATATATATATATATATATATATATATATGTTTCCTACCCTTTTATGCAAGGTAAAAATGTTGAGATCCGCTTTGAAGAACCAGTGTTGCAGTGACCGCATGGGTGGCAAGGTGCCAGCTGCTGGGAGCCATGCCGGATTGATTGATGCACAGGCGAATCTAAACCTACGCTTAAATGTAACTTCTTGCTGCATCTCCAATAGTACATAAACAGCAAAACTGCACTAAAAAGTGTGTATACATGTATTAAGTGCGTTTAATAATTCCTGCCTGTACATTAAACCAAAAAACCAAGAGTGAAACCAAAACACCAAGCAAAATATTGCATGAAAAAAGAATGATTTATTACAATATCTTATGGAAAAAAATTAGAGAAAATAGTAATCTATTTTATCTCAAAAACAAACTTTACCACTTTTAAACATAATGTACAGATGACATTAAAATAAATTACCATTCAAAATAAACAAAGCATTGAACAATGATGATTTTTTTTTGTCTTATCCATAAAATGTTACAGCTCAGGGTGCGAAGGAAAAAAAATTCAAGTTTAAACAGAATAATTATTCAATTTACTGTCGTACAGTCAAGTTGCATTTGTGTGGCATGCAATCGGAATGACCTGGTGAATATTCTGTATCATAAATCAATTTCAGCAGCAAGACAATAAAACTGTATGATTCTGCAATACATAGCATTGCAAGTCCTCTTAAACTGAATTGTGTAGAGAGGCACAATCATTTCAGAGCACACTTAAAGAGGCATCCCACAAAAGATATGAAAATTATCGCTCCAGGTGATTCAGAACTTATTAATTACTAATATGAAGGCTTCAGCACATCCCAAAACTCCAGGGTTGGAAAAAAAACATTTGCAGGTTTAACCATTAGCTGCCCATGTAGGTGCAGGCAACCTATCCATTACATAACAGAACTCTAAGTACCATAAAATGCAAAGCTTTGTAAACCCTGTAACTGCAACTACAGTCCTTACATGTAGAGGCTGCATTTGTTTTTTTTCTGGCTAAAAACATTTTCAAGTAGAGAAAATACCTGTTGATTTTGGCAGAATTCTCTGGTCACTTCTTGGGAACATAACTCATTCCTAAACCCAACAATACCCCTATTTTTGAAGTCCTGTTCCTTTATGATTAAGCTCCATAGGGGAGCAAAGTTATATAAAGACATGTCTATATTGTGGAGTTCTACAAAGCTGTAAAGTTTATGGAGTTGGTGAGTGGCTAGGGAACTTTCCCTAACCACTTGCTTAACATTGGAGCCGAGATAGGTGTCGAATCCTTCTCATTATTAAACCAATAGGTCAGAATCATCTGGTGGTAGCTTTTCCATTTCTGGAATATCCCTTTACTGAAAATTTAAAGGAGAACTCCCTTGAGTTGATATCAATGTGGTGGGACAGGAGAAACAGCCCTTAAATAACACCAACTCATACGCTGCCATTCTATTGACCCAAATGCCATTTCTTGGAGCTCCAGAACCTCAAAACCTGGAATGGAAAATCTCATAATGTGCTAAAGGAGTGACACCCATTGAAAGAAAATGCATCTCAATAGTAAAATAACTTAAAATCAATAGAAGGGCACAGAGATAAGTGTTATTTTCAAGCTAAACTCACCACATATATTCCAACCACCTCGCACTTCAAGGAGCTTTCCTTTAGGTTTTTTCATTCATTTTTTTATCTGTCACAATACTATTTGAACAACAAATATAATATTTTCTAAAAGGCAATATACAGAGTACCATAAAGCACAAGCAGATTTTACCCTCATGCACTATGCACATAAACATTTATTTATTCTTTTACATGAAACGCTCCCACAAGAAAATTGGTAATTTCTCACTGCTGTGCAATAACAAAAATACGACATTTTCATAGAGCATTCTATACGCAGAGGAAAGCAATATCACATCATTCCATTTTATTTTTACATTAACCTCTGATTTTCAAGTACCCAGGATGAAAATATACTCATAAGGGAGCTTATTTATAAAAAAAAGGAAAGCAAACAAAAAGGTGATACCCATAACAACCACAATTTGAACCTTCTTACTGGCACTAGAAAAATTAGTAAATATGATAGGTTAGTATAGAAAACACTTATTAGGTTCCTCCGCTTCCAGGCCCCTGA
>NW_027317046.1:0-36140 GCF_032062135.1 Pyxicephalus adspersus
AAGGCAAAACTAATCTCGGCACAGCAGGAATACAATGGAAGAACCTCACCCTATATAGGAGTCAATCTGTAATGTGCATGACCCCTGACATACAAAACCGGTAACTTAGTTGATATGCAAACAATCTGCTAGAGAATTTTTTTTCTTAATTATAGGTGGGTGGAAAAAAAATTTACTTCATGTACATCTATGTCCAGTAAACTTTTTTGAACCGTATGGAAACGACATGGGCAAACACACCCATACATAGCAGTGTTCTCTCACCACCATTTAGCCACGACCTGACACCTTTTGGTACCAACCTCGCTGTGTTTGTGCCGTCACCCGCCTACAGCTTTTTACCACCCAGGCAGACTACTACATTGGTTTGGAAAATGCAGATAGAAAAATCATTCTTTATACTTCAGTCACGCCACTAGATGGTGCTGTGTCCTCATGAAATGTATGTAACAAACACTTGCTTACATGAGCCTTTTAGCCGAGTGCCTCACCTGGAACTTTTCAGTAGCCACCTGGCTGTCATCAATCGCTTCAGCTGGGCATTGTGTAGGGAGAGCTGTCGGTGAGTACAGAATGAAGGAGGTGGCAGCAACTGCTGCATGCAATGTACAAGTGCAGTTTGCTACCCAAGCCATCTCCATAGACTTGAACTGAAACTGCTTTTCACCCCTATGAAAGCCCTTTTAGTCATTTGCAAGCTTTTTTTTTTTTCATGCAATTTTAATATACCAATATGGGACAGCGATAGAAAGCCGACTTAAAGGGGTTACTGGACACCTATGGACACAAAGAACTGTGAGCATTTTGTGGGTTGAAGTCTGGACATTAATAGAGTCGTTGCATCACCTGGATTCTTTTCTTTTTCATCCTTTCTGTTGTAGAATTGCTGGCGAGCTTGGGATCATTGCCATGATCCCAAGCTCACCTGCAAATTACCATTGTTCATGGTCAACTCAATAACTGCAAGATGCCCAGGTCCTAAGGCTATAAAACAAGCTTGAACCATCACCCCTACACCACCATGCTTCACAGTTAGTACGAGTGGTGTGTGCCGATATGCAGTTTGGTTTTAGCCAAATGTGCCGCATTTCATTATGGCCAGACATCTTAACATTTTTAGAGAGAAGCCAGAATCCAGAAAATTGATGTCAAGTGATCGCTGGTTCTACAAGGGTGGGGTGTCCTAGCTTTTCACACATTGCTTTTTTAATTTGGCCTTTTATGAACTTTTTATACCCATTTAGTAACTTATCCACAAGCTGCAACCTATATTTTTGGTCCAATGGGCCTTTAAATAAAGCGACCATTCCCAAATGCCTCTGTTTTCGGAATATTCATGGTAACCTCGAGTACATTGCGATTCTTTCTACTTGTTATTTAGGTCATCTCTTCATCTCTAGAATTACACAGGCGATCACGCCACCACCTTTAAAGATAAACAACAATAAAGAGCATTCTGGGAATCAATCTGGGCAGCAAGTCGGATGCCTGCGCGGAGGGGGTCGGCGCCAAATGATTTCCCTAAGAGGCGGCTTTTGAGGAGATGGCAGCAAGTAAGATTTAATTATACAGGACAGGACGCTCTCCTTGGTGCAAAGCTTTAAGAAGACATGAAAGTGTTTGCTACAGGAGTTCTGCCACAAACCCCCCCACCACTACTGCAATCCTTTCCACCACATCTTCAAAAGAAGCTTCACAGCTGCAGCTTTTATGCAAGGCATACACAGCCCACAAATACACCAACTCCAATTTTCTTAACCCTTCCCCTGCTCTAGTGATGTAAGGCACTGTAATCTTCAGGGGAAAAAAAGAAACACAGGGAGGAGATGGCAAAGGGTTGACAAGGGTTAAATCAATGCTCCAGGCTCTGATGGTACCAGGAGCCAGGATGAGACATGAGTGAGTGAATACTGACCTCTGCTGGCCAAAATATAAAATGACACCGATAGCCAAGAGAACTGTAAAGTCTACTAGGCTCACTTAGTTTGCTCATTTACAAATGGTTGACAAATTTCCTGGGGTGGCTAATAATGAACACAAATCAGTCTCTAAGGAGTTCTAAAACCGATGTGAGCTTTGGTGCCTAAATTTAGTAAAACATTTTTATCTCCATCTTTCACTGAAAAAAAAAACTAGTGATCTTAATGAAGGTCCTTGACCTGTCAGTCTCCCAATTTCACTCTTGAATTTAAAAAATGTAATGGAGATGCAACCGTGCTCTGTCAACACTCATTGCACCCAAGTGGTCCACCACCAAATGTACCCAAGGGAATAAGATGCCAAGGAAAAAAAAAAAAAAAAAAATGTATCGATGCCCTTTGAGACTCAGTTTCCATTCGCAGCAGATATCTCAACCACAGAGTTCGCTTTGTCGGAGAGCGGTTGATCCTGGAGTGAAAGAAAAGCAATTGCATGGCTAGAAACAATTGGTCGCTTTCGGGAACGGCACCACGATCCACCAACAACAGCCACAGTTCAGTGCAAACCTGTGCAGGGCGTAAAACGTTTCCCAACTGC
Source organism: Pyxicephalus adspersus (assembly GCF_032062135.1). Classification (NCBI taxonomy): domain Eukaryota; kingdom Metazoa; phylum Chordata; class Amphibia; order Anura; family Pyxicephalidae; genus Pyxicephalus; species Pyxicephalus adspersus. The sequence continues at coordinate 2,518 of NW_027317046.1, forward strand.
TCCCATTCAGCAGAGTGGGAGAGGGGTTCAGGTATAGAACTCCAATTGCAAGTCCAAAAAGTCCCCAACAGAATCCCCAGATTGCCAATTCACAAACCACCTGACCATTAAATTAGGGGGCAAAAAAAAGAAGGTTGGTTGCCTAAAATGGAGAAAAGGAATCCTAAAACACGTCTTTTGCTGATCGCTTGTGGCGTCTATAGAAAGACGGTTGCATTAAAGAAAGGGCATTGACGACAGTCAGCAGCTTCGGATCTGCCTTGGATGTTTGCAAAATCCTCATAATACAGGAAGAGGACATAAGAGCCAGGCTTGTAGTATTAGTTGGAGAGCATCGTCCCAACCTAGGAAAAGAATCCCACAGCCTACCTGTGCTGGAAATCCTATTGTATATTCCTGGAAATTATTGTGATACAAATGAATGACCAAGCTTTAGCATGAATAAACATGGATACAATATTAGAAGTATAAAGCACAATCACCATGCTCCACTGCTAAGCAGGAGGCCAGGTCCGCACATAATAATCTGTAATATAAGATTTATCTGGCTGACCCCATGCACATACAGATGAAAAGGCCATGAGATTGTATGAACCTGTCTATCAGCTTGCTGTATCCTCCCTTTAGAGTTGTCCCGACCCCCCGGACAGGATCGCTGCAACATTTTGCAGTACATCTCCAGAATTTGGTCTTTTTCAGCTATAAGAATATAAGGACAAATTTTGCTGTTGAATGAGAAGATTCGGCTCGCAACTGGCATTCTTTTTATCCCAAAAGTGTTCTGTAGGGTTGAGGTCATTGCAGGACATTCCAGTTCCAGTGACACCAGGTCTATGGCGTTGTACACAGAGGGGTAAGCAATAGTTTGACAAGGCTTAAATCAATGCTCCCTGTACACAGGGGCACAGAAATGCCAGATATTAAATTTTATCCATCACCAGACTGTTACCACAAATGTCCAAAAATGTCTACCCCGCACCAACAAATTGCAACTGCTCACCACTGACAAACAAGGCAATGAATGTAAAACCGTCTATTAAGTGATTTACAAAGAATAAACATTTTCCTTTGCGAGCAGCTATTGCCATCCTTTACAATAAACCTCAGGCTACAGGGGACATTTGCGCTCATTTCCCTGACCCTATATTAAGGTCACCCGGGTCTACGCTCGGAAACTGAACCCCCTGCACTGGCTGAATCACTGACAAGACGAGAAGAGATTCTCTGCAACCTCCAGCTGGCACAGAGCTCAGAGCTACAGAGGGGAAATAATGTAAAATGATGTTTAGGGAGACCGATCACTGGGCTATTAATATGTAATGCAGATTTTAGCATCAACCATGCACCAAACACTCGTTGTTTGTCCTTCTGAAATACAGATTTCACCTTTCAGTAATGTTGACCTCTTGCACCCTCTTTCAGTCACTTCTCATGTCTGAGCTGCAAATAATTGTTCCGATTCCTGATACTGGCAATGGAAACCTACACCAGGGTACATGTCACGGGGCAACAACATAGCCAGCACCATACAACAACGTGCATCTCTTGGATTGTAAGCTTTTTGGGGCAGGATCCTTTCCTCCTTGTGTCACTGTCTGTCATTTACAACCCCTATATAATGTACAGTGCTGCATAATATGTTGGTGATTATATATATATATATTGCATAATAATAATAATAATAATAATAATAATAATAATAATAATAATAATAAGGACCTTACAATCCTACTGCAATCTTACTGCAGAAAGGGGCAGGCGATGTTCCCTCTGCAATAATTGTTCTTACTTGCCCGATTGCCACGCAGCTGTCTAAGTTTGCATGCATTGGTTGCCAGGGAAGAGCGGCAATCCTAGATTCCCTTGCACATGCCGGGAAATAATGAACTCCCATGCACCTGTGCAGAAATTACATCTTCACATAACGGCCAATCAGGATGGCCAAAGATCATCTTCAGGAAAAAAAAAAGGAAGATGGCAGCGGCCTGCAATGGAACTTATGGCGATAAGTGGATATCTTGGGTGTAGCTCCCCTTCAATGGCTGGTATACTCACACAACCCTAAGTATGAAATGCAGTTTTTTAGTCCAGTTTTTCAACAGACCAAAGGTTAGAAGAATGGCGACAGGACAAAGTATAAAATGCCCTTTTTTTTTTTTTATAGACCAGTCAGTTTAACATGTTATTGTTTATATGGAACATGTGACATGAATGACGAACAAAGCCACCACGTACCTGTAACTTGTGACTACAAAGAAGTCTTTGAAGATTTAGGGTGAATTTCAAACTTGTGATCCCATTGTTGGCAGTAAACAGCCAGCAAAAGGAACTTTGTGAAAATATCTTAAGCAACCTCGTACCCCATACAAATGTTTCAAAGTCATAAAAAAAAAAAAAAAATTACCCAAAATATCTTGGCCTCCTCCCGCAATGTTTCTAAGAGGTGCGGGCAGCATCAAGGTGCCTCAATGCTCCCTACAGGCAAAGCCAAATCCTCCAAGAATGAGTTACAACTAAAGATGACATTCTTGCAGGATTGCAATCATCTGGATGTCTCTGCAGGCTTCACCTGAGCAGGTTGAGCAGAGATATATTATTATTACAGCGTATTTATATAGCGCTGACATATTACACAGCGCTGTACAAAGTCCATAGTCATGTCACTAGCCGTCCCTCAAAGGAGCTCAATTTAGAAACTTCTTGTTGTGCAGCTGACATGTTGGCAAAAATAACGCGGATAACTTACCAACAGGCGAGAGCATTGCTGCGAGTGACCTGTGGCACCAGCAAATATTTTCTCTGCACAGCGACAGGATCAAAGTGTGAAATTGGCTTAACAGTTGTCAAATCACCAATAAAGAGACCGCAATAACCTATAGAAAGGATACAATAAGAGATCTTTTTCTCAGAAATCAGAGCAAGCTCTATAGAACGCAGCAATTACTTCCAGCGTGCTACTTTCACATATTAGAATGTGGTAACACACGCAATGCTTCCATATTGCGAGGTTGAAGATTTGTAAAGGCTGCATAATCTCTTCTTTGCTGGAGGGAAAAGACTTCATCAACACACAATTAAAACTGTCTGCAAATGTGAAAACCAATCCAATATGTCTAAATGAACCAATTCTCACATCTTCTTCTGACAAATGACTAGTTATGGGGGAATCATGAACATGTTTTGTCGATAAGATTCCATACATTAGCAGCTGCTGCTGAATTCGGAGAAGTTGCTCGTATCCCATGGGCCAAATACAATGGCATCTAATACAAATGCTCCAAAGCAGGCTGCCACCTCTCAGATCGAAACGCTGCTCAATGAGAAGACAGCCATGAACATCTCCGTGACAGCCGGGGCCACAAATGATCCACAGGCAGGATGACAGGTGCAGCAAATTCTCCAAATCAGGACTATAAAGCAGAACTACAGATGAATTGGAGCTTGGAGTACATCTGCATGGGGGGGAAATAAATAAAACCAGGACTAAAAATCAGAATTTCTGCAATAGGATGCATCTAAAGGCTTGGCACCTTATTGAGGCTGTTATTGATGATTACTAAAAATGCAATCAGTACTTGGATACGCTCACATCGCCCAATCAAGTGACAATATAAGGCGATATCTCACACCTCCCAACAAGTATACTCACCAATCTATGCTCCATTGCAACTGTTTGAGGAATTTTCTTTCTAGAGATTTCCATTGCAGCTCTTACACAGGGTTTTTGCTTATTTAGATAGATCGTGTCACCTTGCTTGTGACCCCAAAACTCACAGTGCCTTTGTAAAAAACATCACCTGACCCCCGTTCACTAAGCAAAACTCCCTTGCAACTCCTCAGCCTGCGAAAATACCAAATTTGGGGAAACAAGGAGCATGTGACCGGCTCCTCTTTTAAGCTAATTGATGGGCCCAACCATTGTTGCATGATTGGGGGGGGAGGCAACCCCACCCCTTGCTCAGGTCGCCAACACAGAACTAGAAAAGAGATGGAAGAGTGCTCAGGAATGATGAACACACAAGGTTGAGTGATGCCCATTGCAGAAAACCGTTTGTCCAGCAAGCTCTTATAATGTCACTGCAACTGTGAATGGCAAAGAATCAGCAACTGGAGTACTTCCTAGACACGGCTGCAATGCAAACGAAAACAGGAAATGGAAATTTTAGGTTGTTTGACATTCTATTACAAAATCAGCGGCATTAATTTGGATCATGAAAACATTTATAGCACCTTCACACCAATATGAACCTACTGAACATTCCAATTTATAGCTAATAATATGGAGATTCTTTCTCATTCTTCTACTCCTCCGGAAAGGTTTCCACAAGATTTTGAGGTGTGACTGCAGGATTTGAGTCCATCCAGCCACAAGAGTGTGGTGTTGATGGTGAGGAGATGACCTGGCTTTTAATTTATCCCAAAAAGGTCCTCAGCAGAGGTGAAGTCAGAACTCTGCATAGGGTACCTGAGTTTCTGGACACCACAAGGCAAACTTTTAGCTGGGGTATCCTGGGGTCACTACTGGGTAGTTTAAAGATCCCTAAAGTAGATCCATACTAAAATAAATTCTGCCGGCCCATTGGGTCTGAAGATGGCAGCCAATGAATCACAAGCTGGTGTTAACGTTTCTTCATGATCTGTGGTCTGGAAGTCAGAGAATTATCTCGAGCATTGAAAGAAGCCTAGCCCGGATCTTGTATTGCTGGTAATACCAAATGTGACAACCTAAAAACCTTTAGCTTAAGGGACTGCAAAGCAAGCAAGACCTAGAGCTCTATTTATAAATGATTTCCCTGTCAATTCATCTGAAATTCACTTCTCCTTTCAGTTCCTAATAAAACATTGACTGGTTCTGCCAGCTAGTGACCAATGATTAAAAGTGTACAGCTGTCACATTAGGAAATGAATAGTAAAGAAACAAATGTTATGAGCGAACTGATAGGGGAATCATTTATAAATAGAGCCCATTCAGCACTTTTTTAAATCAAAAGTCTTTTGATTATTCAGCCCAAAAAAAAAAAGTTGGGAGGGGATATTGTGTACCCACCTTAGAGACATGTAAAACAATGGGGTGGAACAGGTGTGGGGCTTTTAGCAGACTTTACAAATGGTTGCTGCAACACTTTCATTTCTTAGACTTTTGTTCTTTATTTTCACCAATGTTCAGATGACTACACTAACGGTCTCTATATGGTGCTCTCTTAACCTTTTTAACATGGGGGAACCCTTAAAATAACTTTCAGGGAGCCCCTTCTAGAATTGCTATATCCACAACAGAAAAATAGTGTGGTGGTCAGTGGGAAGAATTCCTCTTACATTGCTGGCCATTGAAAAAAATGTCACCCTTACAAATAGCCAAAAAGATCATTGGTGTCACTAAAACGGACCTGAGAGGTGCAAACCGCTCATTGCCCCAGCAACCTCTGGAGGAACCCTGGTTGAGAAACAGATATGGAGAGCTGTGGTTGTCACTCATTCTACTTTGCAAATTTAGACTACAAAGATTTTTGTTTTTTTTAAATAAAAGTTTTATAACTTTAACTAACAGTTTGTGCGGCCAGTTAATGTAGATCTAAAAGTGCAGCACCCTTTATAAAAAATAAAAAAAAAAAAAATATAATATGTTCACAAAGGCTCTTAGACTGCTCTTCCTGCACATGCCCTGATCTCTGCATGCACAGAAGAAGTCCTTTCTTTAGTGGAAGAAAAAAATTGCCGACCTCACGCATGCACAGCGAGATCGGAAATCTTTTTCCTGCCTGCGCAGTGTCAAGATCTGGTGACGTAGGAAGAAGAACCAAGAGGAAGCACTGGGCTGAAGAAACCTCACAGACAGATCTGCAGGATTAAAGGTGTGGGTTTTTTTTGGGTTCAGTTCTGCTTTAAGTTCACAAAAAGTGATCACATCAAAAAGTTCTTGGATTTAGAAATCTTTTAATCTTCTACAATTTACCTGGGGTGGGGAGGTTGGGTGAGGACAAACATAAAAAGTTATGTCATTGATCTAGGATCACACCTCCTTAAACACAGGAAACTAATACAGAAGCAGCAAAACCAAAGTGAAAGTTATGAGAATGAATCTCAGAGAAACAAAAGCTTCATGTCAGCTAGCCAGCGCGGTTCTGTGCAGTTGGACTTTTTGGCGTCCACCGAGCTGCCATCCCCAACATAACAGTGTGTAACATTTCCCAAAGCGGAAGAACTTAATCAGATGATAAAAGCTTCTTTTGAAGAATAAAAAAAAAAAATAAAAATAAATAAAGTCTTTCCTACCAATTATACGAACAACCTGAAGGAGAGGGAGGGAGACAAAAAGGAGAAGGGAAAAAAAAAAAAAAAAAAAAAAACTTTCAAAACATATTACAAAAAAAGAAAATTAGTCTGCACTCCGTCACGCAGTAGGACCATCGCAAATCTTTCAAGTCGTATTCAGAGCTGCAATCTTCAAAGTGCCACAATCCCCTTTGAAGCCTTGCTCCGAGCAACTTCCACTGGAAGCTTCTGGATGTGGCCGTGCCACTCACAAGTCACTCGATCGTTCTGCAGTCACAATGATAAAGCCGGGGAGCTGAGCCAGCTGAAGACGCAAGAAGAATGTGTGATCGGAGACGGCTTAAAGCTTCAATGTCCCCGGCCTTATATTGTGGGAGAGATTGTAATAAGCTTACAATATTGGTGCTTCAGATTTGGAGATCTCTACCTTTGCATACATTGAGACTAGTGATGTTACCAATGCAGTGAAACTTATCAAAAGTGCACAACATTAAAGAGAACTTGGCTTGGCCTAAAGAAACAATTAACAGCTTCTGCATCTTGTGGGGCCTTTAAATCGGAAGTTCTGATTTAAAAGTCTGCAACCAGGCCGGGCTTTATTGCAGAAAGGTCAGGTGATCTATTCTGCAAAAAGTATTCTATCTGCGGGTTAGTTCCTGAGATACCTGGCACATCCCCGGCTTCTTGGGATACCAGGCACATCCCGGCTTCTCCTGTGGTTGCCAGGACTGAATGGCCCGAGTTACATTATCCCGGGTCAGTCATTCACCATGACCAAGGATCGCAACAAGGAAGAAGATGGCGGCGAAGACACGAGGACAGGCTAAAATAACAGGATTATGTTCTGCTTTCAGTACCTGTGTTATTCTTCAACATTGGGCATGATTTAATAAAGCTCTCCAAGGGTGGAGAGGATACACTTTCATCAGTGAGCCTGGGTGATGCAGCAAACCTGGAATGGATCTAGTCCATGATTGAAAACATTTGCTAACAAATAGCAAATGGCTTAAGAAATCCATTCCAGGTTTGCTGGCTTCGCCAGCTTCACTGAATAAAGTGTGTCCTCCCCAGCCTTGGAGAGCTTTAATAAATCAGCTCCATAGTCCCTGTGAAGACCCTTGTGTCTAAGGCATGGAAAGTAGGTTGCCCCTCTACCAAAGTCAGGATAAATCCCTTGCCAACTGGAATGTGGGGATTATACTATGGACTATGTAAAGTGTTTTTAATGATGGCGATACAAAAATAATGATATATACTTGTAAAAAGAGGACAAGCTCCCAGGATTTATAATCCTGGTGTTTACCAAGATCCTACAAGAAGGCCATGCGATATAACCCTCGCCTAGGAGGGTGTGCCAGAAATGCTGGAGTTTAGGGTGTGAGGTACACTTTTATGTTGTTCTTTTAATGAGGTTTCTTTTATGGAATACACTGAGCATTTCTTTTTGTAATGCTGCAATGCCCTTAAAGTCCTTTTGATGTTCCTAGGTGCAATTCCCTGTGTAGTAAGTACATTAACCTATGTCTAGGCAGTAGAATAGAAGTAAAAACATGAGCAGGTCAGCAGTGCCTGCAGGCAGCTTGCATAGTTGGGTCTCCACCCTCCCCTGAGGAAGCCATACGGCGAAAAGCGTTGTAAACGTTTACGAACGTCTCTAGCTTGCAGATGGCTCTCAGTGCACACATCCAGCTCAATGCAATCTGCAGGTTGGGGGGGGGGGGAATGCTAAATGCATAGACGTGTCTGGTAGAACAAAAGACCTGACTCTTCTGTGCAGAACTTGCGTCTCCCTCCGTCTGAATATACAATGAAGGAGAAGCAGCAGACTGATGGGATCATATGTTACTCTTTCTCCTGCCATTATTAATATCCAGTATTTATAAAGCACCAACACTTTACAAAGTCCATAGTCATGTGACTAGCTGTCCTTCAAAGGGGCTCACAGTCTAATGTCCCTACCATAGACATTTGTCATTACCACAGTCTAAGGTCAGTTTTAGGGGGAAGCCAAATAAATTAGCTGCATGTTTTTGGAATGTGGGAGCATACCAAGGCAAACACAGGGAGAATCTGCAAACAAAAGTGAAATGCACCTAAAGCGGAACTACTCCCCCCTATAGTCACCAGTCCTTGTCCTGTTAGGACAGAGGCATCATCCTTAGGCTACGTACACACATCAGATGGTTCTCGTCTGATTATCGCCTGAGAATATCCGATATCGTATGAGAATATGGCGTGTGTACAGCACTCGTCTGTCGTTCATTGATCCATCCTGGCAGAGCCATGAACGACTGCAATACAAGTGAAGGTGAGAGCCCAGCGGGGTGCCGCTCCATCATTCTCCCCCTCCCCTCCCCATAGAGCAGAACAGAGCTGTATGTACAGCACTCGTTCATGCATCGTGCAGTCTTTTGTTTGACAATGCAACTTCTGCATGTTCATTCAGTCCCGGGACTGCGGGGTGTCCTGGAAACCAAAGTTGAGCATTTGTTTTATTTTAAAGTGGAATTAGTTTTGCTACAAGGAGTACAGAGCTGCACAAATCTGGGTCTTTCATATCTGCCTGGAAGCCTTTAAACCTATAGATCAGGGGTGCCAAACTCAAAATACCACACCGAAACCGAAATCTAAAAACACAGACTATGTGGCTGGCTGAACTCATGTTGGACATTTTGGGAGTGATTTTTTTGTTCTTACCAGCTTTTTCTGAGGTCGGTGTACCTGGCCTATCCTGATCTTGGCCTGACTGTTAGGAGAGCCACTGACTGCTGTGGTGGAGGCTGGTGTCTCTGAGTCTGGGGCCATTGCTAATATATAGCATCCCACTGTCACTTTATACCTGGAGCAGCAGCATACTACTGGCAGCAAGATTGGGACTCTAACACACTTGTGCTTAGTGCTGGGTCTCGGCCAGAGTTGTGAAGAAGCAACTGAAGTCCTTGTGTCTGCAGCGTGGTCAGATACTTGTGTGGACCGCCCTGCTTCTAACTAGCTTTCTGGGTTGGGGTCAGTCGCTTGCATGTGGCACAGTCACCATGGGCCACATAAACGGCCAGACAGGCTGGATTCAATGTGCGACACCTGTGCTATAGGCCAAAAAGAATAAAACACAACTGGCATTCTAGAATCCTCCATTGACACGGCTTGGTCAGTTCCGCACAACTGGTGTCAGTCCTTACAGGTAAGGCGCGTTGAACTTTTGCTTTAAACCCTCACTGGCCTGGCATCAAGCCGATCCCACTAAACACCTCAGGTAAACTAGCTGTGAGCTGCTAATCGCCTTCGACTTATCTTTGGGGCGATGTGACAAGGGAGCCGTATATTAACAGCAGCACCATCTGTCCTCGTGATACGATCCAGGGGACAGAGATTAGCATAAAATCTAATGATGTCAAGAAAGCCTAAGTGAAAGAGACCTTGCTCCGAGGAACTATTGCCGAGGCTGACAGCAGCAGCGCAGTTTAGAGATGCAAATGAAACCATTATGTTCAATAATTATATGAAAATATGAAGAGTTCAGCATGTTTTCCAGCCCCGATGGCGGTTAATGGGATGTGCGCTTATGTAAATAACCGCTATTAAAGCTAATGCCAAAAAAACCCTTAATAAATTCATAGTAAAGCTACTGATTTAGGAGGCTTTTTAATGCCGCCAGCGCTCAATTATTAGACAGGAGTGCATTATTACGTTTAAACCTCATTACCGCGGCAAGTCAGCGAAACTCCATCAATTATCTTGTGATAATGAAAATAAGAATTGTTGGAGGTGGGGGGTGGGCCAAGAAAATAAAAAATATTGCTTCTTGGCAATTTTCTTTAAAAACACCCAAAAGTAGGGGAGGGAGTTGATGCGAGTGCAAGCCTGCGGAGATCACGTCATCTCTCTGGCAGCTTGTCGGTTCCCGAAGCCGCGGCACCTCGGGGGCATTTGCGCTAAAGACCAAACGCGAGATGATGGAGGCGTTGGTGGTGAAGTCACAGTGTTTAGCATCACTCATGAAAAATAAACAAAATAAACGCAATTGCCTTAATAGAGTTGGGGAACATTTTTCCTTATTTGTGTCTCCAGCACTAAAACCGGAAAGAAAAATTGCAGCGCGGCCGTGAAAATACAGAAGCAGAAAGATATTTGGTATAGATATAAAATTTGATGCTGCGATGCTGTGTGTGCAGAAGGAACACATACCTGATACTAACAGGGGAGGCTCAGGAAGAGGCAGTCAGCAGAAAGATTTAATACGATCAAAATAAAAATGGAAGGTGGTCATCAACCAAAATGGATATCAAGTTTTTTATGACCAGAGTTTACTGTAGTCCACATGCCCAGCCCAAGGTAGCAGGATTAGCAAATGTCTACAAATGTATAGTTAATACCAGGAACAGACATGGGCACAGAGGATCAACAGGTAATTTCTGTACTTTCTGAAAATGTTCTAGGAGCCTATGTGCAGCTCAGCATTGGTTGGCAGGTAAACCCAGCAATGCCGGCTTCCCTTGGAAATAATGAACTTCTAGGCACCTGTGCAGGATTTTCATCATCCTGACACAGCCAATCAAGTTCATTTACAAAAGAAGGAAGATTACCATAGTGCCCTGTGAGACAATGGAGATAGGCGAGTATCGTGGGTTAAATTCCTAAAGTCATAGTCTTCACATTAAGAATTAATAAAGAGCAACCAGCACAGAATCATATTAGTAAAAGATTTTAGAGAGAAAAAAAAATTGGCTCTTACTTTGAAAAGCAATCTATGAAGTCAATTTATGTAGAGGCTACTGGTGGTTTGCATCTCTCTAGCTAAACACTAAAGGGCAACAGAGCAGCTGCAATGCCAGAAAACTCCATGTCCCATGATTCCTTGCATCATATCATGGATGTGGGTGGCTACATTTGTAGTCCCTGTGCTTTATAGCACAACAGGGTGGCTACAAACACAACATTCTGAATTGAGCATGAATTGTGGCTACAATTAGGGATGTATAGAGCTCACCAAAGGATAAAAAGTATCTATGGGAACTTATTGAGAGAGAAAAGAATGCATTAATTTTTTTTTGTTTTTTGACTTTAGTTACATAAAAAGCTTTCAAACCTATCCATAGTAAAATCATAAAAACATTTTACATTAACAATTAATTTGATGTTCCCATTACACAACTGAGATTTCTAATGCGGCCGGATGACAAAAGAAGGATCCAGAGAGGTGCTGTGCATGATATCCAGCTAAACACCCAGCACCTTAGTGAGCTATGTCCAAGGTTCCTTGGAAATGTACTTCCCACCCCCCTCCTAGATTGTAAGCTCTTCAGGGCAGGGTCCTCTCCTCCTCCTACGCCAACCATAAAACGCTTTGGCCACCAATCCCCAAGAACAATGGTCACTAACCCGGAAATACATTGGCCACCAACTCTGAAAAACAATGGCCAGCAACTCTGGATCACAATGGCCACTGACCTTGAAACAAAATGGCTACCATGCCTAATACATATTGGCTGCCATCCCCAAAACACATTGACCACTAATAGAGATATGGTAATGGTGGTGGTATATCACAGTGACTGTAAATAGAACAATAACGTGCCTACCCTTATCATACAATAGATCAAAAAACAACAAAGACAGAAATTTAAGCAGGGTTTTTTGGCACAAACTATGTATTCAACACACATTAACAAAATTTGTAATAGGGTTTGTACATTAAAAAATACCACTGTACACAACTAGTGGTCAGGTATAATCATTGTACAATAATTATCATTGTCATTAATACAATAAACAGTAATCAAAGGTTGGTTTGAACCACCTTATTACCCTTGGGGTTCAACCCCAGACAAAGTGATTTTTTCACTAGACATATAACAGCTATCAACTTATATATTGTTGACCATATACAATGTTTGATCATCGAAGCATGTTGTTGGATATACTTGACGCGTTTCGCCAGATACGGCTTCTTCAGGAGTGTTGACAGCATGCGTAGATTGTTTGTGTCAATTGCATATGGATTTGTGGAACAAAAGTGGATGGTATGAAGTTGTATGCAAGATCAGAGCGGTATGAGTAGTGTGGTATTCTACATGCTAAGGTCCTTGTGTTTGAGTAAGGGATCTTATATAGTTGATCCTAGGTGTATTCTGTATACCAGATAGAGAATTTGTAAGTATGTTACAAACAGCTCCTGGAGAGATGTGCAGGACAGCAGCTGGAGACTCAGCGTGTAGGGAGATCTGTGGCTGGAGACCCAGCATACCATACATTGACCACTAAACCTGAAACACAATGGTCACCAACCATGAAACAAATTGGCCACCAACCCTAAAAAACAATTGTTACCAATCCCCGAAAAAATGGTCAATCTTGACCCACAATGGTGTCCAACCTCAAAATACAAAGGTCCCCCACCTTTATCGAAAGCAGATTATTTACATAATCTAATTATTAATTTTTAAATTATTAGATTTAGATTTAGATTGTGATCACATGTAACTTAGTACAATATGAATTGAAGGTTTTGTCTTGGTTGCAGAATTTTTGGGATACCATAAGTAGCCCATTAGCTGATTTCCCTTTTCACCCATAAAAAAATAATATCCTGGTCTATACTCCAGTTATACCACTAGATGGCACTGTGTCTCCAAGGCTGCAGAGGATACACTTTCATCAGTGAAGCTGGGTGATCCAGCAAACCTGGAATGGATCTGGTCCAGGATTCAAAACATGTGCCAGCAAATAGCATATGATTTTACGAAATCCATATCAGGTTTACTGGATCACCCAGCTTCACTAATGAAAGTGTGTCCCCTGCAGCTTTGGAGAGCTTTATCAAATCAGGACCTTTCTTAGAGGAAATGGAGATACTCACAGGTCACCCACACCTCTGTCCTATCTACACAACCAAATATGTAGCAGCTGAAGTGGTTGAATTTGAATACTATAGAGTGGCACTTAAGTAATGGATTCTGCTGGGGGCTGCTGACATCAAATCCAAGATGGCGGCACCCAACACCCAAACAATAATTAGTCTGGTGCCTGTTTTGGCACTTTTTTAATTTTTTTTAAAACTTTTTATACCTTTTCTTGCTGAAATCCTTTGATCAATGTACTTATGGCACTCCTGCACTGATTTCTGTCTTCTTCCAGCCTTCCATGATTATGTCACATGCCACCATCTTCTTTCTTTCGGGCTCTTGATGATTTAGTTCAATCTCAGTCTGCGCATGCACAACTTCCAACAAGGCCTCCAAATCTAAACAACTGATTTGTGGCAATGAGGTTCATTTACATTTGTACTACCTGTATTTTATTGGACAGTGAATATTATTCCTGATGATGTTTCCGGCGGATTGTTTTATTCCTCGTATATAGAAAATGTGTTATAATGTATCAATAAAGGTGACAATGTCTCTGTCTACTCCTATGATGGAGAAATCAGTCTTTTCATTGGCACCCATCACTGGGTGTGGCACCTTTAGCTCCCCTGCAGCAAGATGCTCAGTGAGGCAGCATAGCCAACTGGCCAATCCATACCCGACATCTGCCAGGCATTTGAGACATTGCATGCTTTGTTTCTTATGCACAAGTTTCTGTCTGGTTGCTTAAGTTAACAGCTGGCTGTATTCCGATTGGGTGTGGTGGTCAGGGGCTGCACCGCCCATGACAATTATGAACCAATTAGAACGCTGCCTGTAATGTACCTTAACAATGGGTTCCCATTCTAAGGTTTGCTGCAAATGTGCAAATTTGTTTACTAAGCCTGTGGTAAATGGAATCCAATTATAGCTACCGATTACCAATATTTCAATTTATCACTCCTGCATATATTGCATGAATCAGTTTGTTTTTATTATGTTGTTTTTTTTTTTTTTAAATGGCAATGCGGTTTATTTACATTTGTACCACACCCCTGACGATGCAGTGTCCAATGGCGGGCATGCACAGAAGATGCAGCCTCCTGGAATATGTGATCAATGCAACCTGGAGGCTGAGAGTTTCCCTTTCATTTTTTGTTACTGCAGAGGTAAAGATGGAAGCAAAAAATGCAAAAAAAAGGTAAAAAATAATACATAAGTGAATAAAAGTAATTGTAAAAAGGAAAATTTTACATAATTTTTATAATTTGATGACAGGTCTGCCATACTGGTGAATATTTCATTACAAACTTTTATGGCGGCTGCACTTTCCTTCTTCCTTGTAGGAAGAGAAGAACACATATAAACATATCAGCAACCAAAGTGATGGATGTCCATGCTCATATCCCTTTAAAGAATCACAATATTTGCTGAACAGGTTAATTTACCAGGCTACATTACCCCTCCGATCACTTTATCTGCGAGTGGACGTATCAGAAGGTCATCGCCGTTCCATCTCCACGGGACATCAATTGCAGTCTCCTGAAATAAGCGTGACGCGCGATTAAGTGGTGTTTTGATTAAATGATAAATTGCAGATGGAAACGTATAATTTGCAGGGAAGGAAGCGCCATTACGAGCGGCCTGTCTCTGGGGTCACATAAACAAATCATAGAAGCCTCCGGACCTTTTTGTTTGCCTGGATGGAACACAAGAGAAAATTGTCATTATCGTCTACATTCCATATTGCCGCCTGCGCTGGATTGTGTGTCAGTGAGATGGGGTGGTTGGGGCTAACACAGATATTTATTACTCTATTTAAATGTTTGTGTGCTGCTTATTCGGATTTGGGTCCTTTTCTTTCCTTTTGCTAGTTTTACATTTGCTTCTCTGCTGGATTTGGTGCACATGCCAGCGTTAATATAATGCATTTCTGGGCTCATATTAGATAAACTTCCCCATGTCCAAAGTCCAAAAGTTCCAGCATGCTATAGTCAAGATTGGGGTCCCAAAGTAACCCTTGCCCTCCCTACTACCGCCCTCACACTGCACTTAGGGTCTTCAGCTGCAATGAGGGATTTTGAAGTGTTGCTTTACCTTTGGGGCCCCTTTACACCTTTCTGTTATGTTAAGGAAGCCCATCTAAAATGCAGTAGACAACAAAATGCTTCTGCATCCTTTTTTCCCAATGCAGCCATAGTGTATGGCACCATAGTGTATGGCAGTGCTTTACCTTGCATTAGAACACGTCCATGAACTTCTATTTTTAATTTTGCCTTTACCACTCCAAAATTTCATTGGTATCTTCCAAATTATGACAAAATATGGGAAAACAAAAATTCTGCAAATTGCTCTTCCTGCATTTCCTGGTAGTGTATTTCTGCCTTAAATAAATCCTCCTGGGAACCAGCAGCAACATACTTATTGGCCTAAAGAATCCTGCATTGGCTGCCTTTCTGCTGCACAACCCATTCCCTGCCGCCATCTTTGTCCTGAGCATTGTAACCAGTTTGTAGTATTTTAAAGCAGAACTTAAGTTTTGCCTTGTAAAAATTTGGCATTGAGCATGGCTTTATTGCAGAAAACAACGGGTAATGTCTGCTATAAGCATTCTTACTAGTGTTGGTGAATTCGGGTTGTCCTTATATTCGACCCGAATATGGCTGTTAGAATTTGGATAGACCCGACTCAAAAAACATGGTATTCGACGATGCAAATTTGTGTGTAAAAAATGTGGTATAAAAAAAAAATGTGTTGTAAAAAAATTTAATGTTAAAGTACTTTATTGAATGTGTGTGATCTTTGTAACTAACTTTTAATTTTTTACAGGTTATCCTACAATGACTGGATGATTCCCATGGCTGTGCAGTCTCCTGTCAGTGTGGGATCCCCGGGTACTAGAGGTTAAATGGGGAAAAGTTTTCCCATTCATCACCTCTAGTGCTCTGTGATTGGCTGAGGAAAGGTAAACCCTGATGGCAGCTCAAGCGTCATCAGGATTTTCCCTTCCCCAGCCAATCACAGAGCACTAAAGGTGAAAGAATGGGCAGATTTGTCCCTATTTAGCCTCTAGTGCTGGGGATCTTCTCAATGAATGTGGCCGCGGTCGCATTAATTGAGAACAGTGTGCGATTTGTGACGCTAGAGGTTAAATGGCGACAAGTTACCCCATTCAAACCCTCTAGAAAGTGTTTCTCAGGGAGCACTATCCCTATTGATGGATTGAGTTTATCTGTTCAGGAACACAGGACTCCCTATGTTCTTGGATAGAGAAACTCTATCCAAGAACACATACAACTAGTAAAGGGCTGCAAGAGAAATCAGGGGACCAGAGCTGTCAGCTCCGCTCCCCTGATTGCTCTTGCAGTCCTTCACAGTCCCTAAAAATAACCCAAATTCTCCCCCAGTTGACTTTATTGGTGTTCGAATTCGACCACCCAAACAATATCTCCCTATTCGTTCGAATAGCTGTTGAATCGAATAGTGAGATATTCGACCAACACTAATTCTTACCTACCTATTTGCTGCCTCAGTTGTCAAAATTCACTAAGCTGTGCATGCCGGGATACCGGCACAACCTGGCTAATTCCCTTGCACTTTTCAGGAGTTAAATTATCCAGGCCTGGCCTATCATGATGGCCAAAAATGTAATCAAAACAGAGAAAACAGAGGAAGATGGCGGCACCTCAACTAAACCATGACAGGTGAGCATAAAAAGGATTTAGTTCTGCTTTAACTAAGACTTTGAAGCCCCTCGCCCACATTTTTTAGAGCGCAACCACAACAATCATGCCTACAATTTATTTTCCGAGTTTATGGACTTCACCAATATAATCGCTGAACTGTCAGGTTGTTTAAAACATAGATTACACAGATGGTGGGGGTACCACTTCCTTACACCCATGAACTGCGTCCATGGTAGAGATGTATCGTCTAACCTAAGTACACACCTGGAGAAGAAATGGGGGTGGTGGTGAGCAGTTCAGTGATGCCTGCTGGTCACTGTAAAGTGTGAAATGTTGGTTCATTAAAAACCACCAAAGCATTTGGTGCTGCAGAGAACCTAGAAAGGTGCCACCTGCCAACAGCATTCCTCCTCCTCCAAACACGGCGAGTTGAGTTGATGCCAAAGAGATCAATTTTAGTCTCATCTGACCACAACACTTTCACACAGTTCTCCTCTAGATCATTCAGCCTGTACATGTGCTGTCTTGAGCAGGGGGACCTTGTGGGCTCTGCAAGATTTCAGGCCTTCACGGCAGTGTGTTACCAATTGTTTTCTTGGCGACTATGGTCCCAGCTGCTTTGAGATCAGTGACAAAGTTCCCCCCATGTAGTTCTCGGCTGCTTCGTCACCGTTCTCATGGTCATTGCAACTCCACGAGGGGAGATCTTGCATGGAGCCCTAGACCGAGGGAGATTGAGTTATTTTGTGTTTCTTCCATTTGAGAATTATCGCACCATCTGTTGACACCTTCTCACCAAGCTGCTTGGCGATAGTCTTGTAGCCCTGTCCAGCCTTGTGTAGGTCTGCAATGTTGTCCCTGACATCCTTGGACAGCTCTTTGGTCTTGGCCATGGTGGCTAGTTTGGAATCTGATTGATTGCTTCTGTGGACAGGTGTCTTTTATACAGGTACTGTAACAAGCATGGATTAGGAGCGCTCCCTTACAGAGGGTGTTCCTAATCTCAGCTTGTTACCTGCATGCAGTGAAGACACCTGGGAGCTGGAAATCTTGCTGACTGATCAGCGATCAAATACTTATTTCACTTATTACAATGCACATCAAGCTCTGACTTTTGAGCACAGGGTTCTAAACTGGGTTTTTGAGGGTTCTTTTGTTGTTATTCTGTTGCTCACACCTACAATAAACCTACCATTACAATTATAGACCGGTCATTTCTTTGTCAGAGGGCAAACGTACAAAATCAGCAGGGGATCAAATACTTCTTTCCCTCACTGTACATCCCAGAATTCCCCTTTAAAAAAGATTGCAGCCACAAATTTGTTGATGAATCCAGCTTGGGCTTGTTAGTTTATATTTAAACATTTTCTCCTCCAGTTTCTCTCTTAGTAAGTAATTTTAGTGGAAGTACTGTAATTGTGCGCCACACGTCTGACCCAGCACATATTTCTGATTTAATTACAGGCTGGGCATAGCGTTCCCAAACCAGGTATTGTGGACGGAACAGAGCGGCCCCGAAACGCAGCTGCCGCGTACGTTGTAATTAAAAGAGCGCGGCAGTGTCATGGAAACGGCAGCAAGGCGAATAGAGAGCTAGAATAAAATAGTGAGGCTTTCTCCAAAAAATATAGAAAGTTTGTGAAAGGTTACAAACTCAGGGTCCCCCCAGAAATTTTTGTAAGCTAGGTGGGAAGAAGCTGTGGGAGGAGGCCAAAAAGTGGGCAGAGCAACACAAAAACTTTCGAAAAAAACTTTATCCAGTTGGTGTGGCTATAAGGACCCAGTAACTTCTAAAATTCAGTCATTTCTACCCCCCTTTATTCTTTTTTTCCATCACACAGCAAACCTGGAGCTGATTTGGCTATTTGGCAAAATGTTTTCAAACCTGGTCTAGATACATTCCAGGTTTGCTGGACCACCAGGTTCACCCATGATAGTCTATCTTCTCCAGTCTTGGAGAGCTCTGATACATCAGGCCAATGTAACCCACTTGCTGTAGGTCTCATGCTTTTTTTCGCTAATTCTCACTCGGATTTAATGAATTACTGAAATAAAAAATCTCATTTCCATTTGTAGAAGTTAAAAATAAATTTAATGACTTGTGCATGGATATATCACTGGATTGAATTTTCTTTTATCTCTCAGTTCCAATGGCTGATCATTTGTTATAGCTGAATTGGAGTGACAGGTGCACTTTAGGAATGTTCAGAGTTTATTTAGTTGTGGTCACTCGAAGTAGGGATAATCTTTCCAAAAGTTATGCGTCAGCAGATGAAGAAGATTTCCTCCAACATTCGCCTTTCCTCCGGATCCACGGTGGGCCGCTCACGTCTTGGTGGTGGTATAGGATGCCTGGTGGGCTTGGAATATCCGCGGCTGGGTGGGCTGAGAATACTGAAGTCGTGTGGGTCCATGTAGTGTCTATGCTGCTGGTGAGAAGAGATGGGGCTGATGGCATCCAACATGTCAATAAGAGAGGTCTCATACCTGGAAGAGAGGGGAGAGCCTGTGAATACAAGTTTCTGAATGGCAGGCTAATCTCGGCATGTAGTAGTTTTCACACATCTAACCCCTGCACTATAAAATGTTACATACTTCTGATCACTAAATGCAGTTTTCACACACACACACACACACACACACACACACACATCTAATCTAACCTCTGCATTATGAGTGGTATATACATCTGACCCCTGTGCTATGTACAAACCCCTGATCGCCAAAATGTACATACATCTAATTCCTGCACTATGTACATTACAAACTCCTGACCCCTGATTGCAGTAAAAAAAAGAAATAAAATAAAAAATAAAAAATCTGCATCTGAGTTGTTTCATTTAAAATTGATTGTGGTAATGTACAGAACCAAAATTAGAAAAAAGTTGTCTGTCCAAATATTTATGGACCTAACTGTACAAATATAGCATGTGTTACAGTACCAAGTCAAAATGTGGGAGATCACTGACAAGGGTAGAGCAGTCTTATAGACAGCCACATACATGGCATTAGCATGAAGATATTTACCTATACACCTGTTACAATAAACACACCAGAGGTAGAAGAAAATCTAAGACTCATCTTTTAGTTTTAACCTTAATGTAATGAGCTGAAAGGTTTTCAATATTTTGACCAATTTAGGATAGCATAGTTTGCTGTCATTTTACAAGTGTACTTTCTTCTTATAATTTCACCTGGTTACTCTTAGCCCACCTGTCTTTTTATTCAACTGTAAAATCCTTTTTATGGAGTCTATTGGGGCACAGAGAAAGTTTCATACATCAGAGTTGTACTTCCACCTACTGAAGGATTAGACAATAGCAAAACCTTTAACCCAACCCAGGATATCTCCTTCTACTTTTAGCTTGCCAGTAGGATATATACCAAAAATCCCTACAATTTTTTTGTTACAGCCTTTCCCTATAGTCTCTCCTACCCACCTGATTATTCCTGCTTTCTGGTAAAAATGCTGACCTGCACATGTGCAGCATATGCTTTGGTTGCCAGGATACCTGGCATTCCTGTGCGTATGCTGCAAATGAAAGAACTCCCAAGCGCTTTTGTGGGAGTACATCATCCTGGCCAAAGATTGCAAGAAAGTGAAGAAAGGAGAGCATGGCAGTGCCCCACCAGGGAACAGGGACAGGAGAGTAACAAAGGGTTTAGCTCAACTTTATTTCATATAAAAGGGCAGACCAGCCATTTATATAGAGTAAAAATATTTATTAAAATGCAAAACCCCTTTTGTTTTTATAATTTAAAGTATGTGAAGCACCTCCTCTTTCGGTCTTGATTGCCGTGGTGCAGAGCCTCCCAGGATATCTACGTCAGGCATGCTGGGAGGCTGTGCACTTGGCTGCTCCTTCAGCGCATGCCCAATCTCAGACATGCGCAGAAGAGACATTTTCCTTCACTAAGTGGAAGGTGTCTTTTCACCCCTTTACAGCAGGCTATCTGACCCGATTTTGCACCTCCTCAGTGTGAGATCGGGTGATGTAGCCAGAAGGAGGAAGAAGACTGAAGATGGTGGCACCCAGGGCTTCCTCCACACCGGGACAAAGAAGAATTCCTAAATTATTTTTTAGGTTTAGCTCCGCTTAAGTCATACCCAATGACATGAGTCATCCTTAGGAGTTGTAACATCAGGGAAAGTCAAGAAATATCCCCCAGAATGTTTGGGTGGGGAGGTAAAGAAAGGATGCGAAGAGACGGGAAAGCAGCAGACTCATCACAAATCTAAAAAATATCTTTTGTGATTGCTCCGGGGATTTTTTTCAACAAGAGTCATTGTCTACTGGCCTAACAATAAGCACACATTTCTCCTTTTATACCAGCTGTATATTAATGTTTTTAGTATTGTGCATGTTAACAAGGTCACTCTGTACTTTTATGATTGTGTTTACTCTTTTGTAGACCTTGCTGTACGTAAGACGATGATACTTACCACTCATGCTTATGTAAAACCAAGGCTGTGTACACAGGTTGGACTTTTGTTGTTGGAAAGGATCTTTCACGACCTTTTCCAACAAGACTGAAAAGTGCATGAAAGAGCACTGTACATACAGCACCGTTCTGCTCTATGAAGAGGGGAGGGGGAAACAAGCGAGCGGCACCCTGCTGCTCACTTTGTCCTTCACTTGTATTGCAGTATAGCGCAGAAGGGTGCCACTTGCTCAGTCTCTCCCCTACCCTGTACATAAAACAGAACAGCCAGCCACCCAGATTAAATAAAATTTCTGGGGCGAATCCTGCTATACAAGAATTGTACAGTAGCAAAGCAACTCCCTTTCATTCCTCTCATCTCCACCGTCCCAAGCAGCACACAGCTCTGCAGATCCTTACTATTCTTCTGACTCAGCAACAATTTGTTTAATGACTCGGTTGTTACGTGAGGTGTATCTGCATACGCAAACAAGTATATCTTTTTTATTTGTGTTAACCTATTCAATTTACTGATTCAAGTCCCGCACAGATACACTGATGGATATGTACTGAATACAGAAGTATCCTGAGAAATCATTTACTGGTTATCTACACATATTTGTCAGGAGTCCTCACTTGTGTGGATTGATATCAAACAAACACATATGGGAAGGAAAAAGGGGGATCAGAAACATCCAAAAGCATACCTGGTACATAGACCATTTGTTGCTCCTCATCAGAATCTAGAAAAGGTGTTAGGAAAAACAAATTTGATAGCAAAAAAAATGTCCCACAATGTAACAAATACAAAGTAAAAAAGAAAACTTCTAGTGGACTGAACACAAACTAGAGATTTTAAAAAGTTACTAGAGCGTCACTACAGCACAGGCACTCGACAATGGTAATTGGATAATTTCCCACGGTACACCTGAAGATCTCTCACGGCACACTAGTGTGCCACGGAACAGTGGTTGAAAATCACTGATCTAGTGTATGAGCTATGTAACTGCAGGGGGAATAGAAGAATATTTCAGCATGGTCTTGCCGCCTAAGGGGGTGAGTCTATGACACCCTGCACTCACTGTATGTTCTCAGTTTTCCAGCATTAATTAACCGAGAAGAATGAGGACATCTAGTGGCTGAATTGAATAACTGCAGGGGGACTAGAGAATATTTCAGTAGAGTCCTTTTCTGTTGAGTTGGTGCTGGGCTGTACGTTATGTAGAGATTTTAAGTGACAAAAATCTGTGCCATTCTTGGCATCAGTAAAATGTGAGTAAAAGTAGGTGGGTGGGTGGAAAGATTTATTACACCCGGTACTCACTGTATGTTCTCAGTGTTCAAGTATCATTCAACCTAGAATAATGGGGACATCTAGTGGCTGAACTGAGTAACTGCAGGGGGTATCATTCAACCAAAAACACTAGGGACATCTAGTGGCCGAATTAAAATACTACATTGAGTATAGTTACCATTGAGGAAGGAGGGTGTATGAGGCAGGGCAAAAATTTTACAGTGAGGCCCAGTAACTTCTAAGGAGAAAACACAAGACCAGAAAGAAAGAATTGATTATAGAAAGTTTCAAAAATGGGTGCCAAAAAAAAGCAGTGTGGAAAAGCCCTAGAATGTTCTGTGGATATAGAAAAGGAGGCGTTCACCCAAAATGACTCCAATCACTGCTCAGACATATTCACCACATTCTCCTTCAAAGTTTTAATTGATTCTCCTGATTTTATTTTTCCAGCACACAAAGAGCTCTTCTTTAATCGGAGGTTCTGATTTCACCTTTTGCTGTATCCGTTTAAATTACATTTCGGTAATTATTTGAGAAATGTTTATCTGGTGAGCCGTGACAATCGCAGATTGTGGAGGTGAAATGAGAAGCAGCCAGTAATGGGGGCAGGGATGAGCGAAGGTGATCACTGGGGGCAATCGACATTCATCCTGGACGCCGGCCATGGAGAGGTTATGGCGTTCTCCGATATGTCCCCCTCTCCAAAGGATTTGTTCTCCCTTGGGTCCCTTGTATCACATTCCTGAGGGCCCAATCTGCCATCTATAGATCATTGTACCAAGTTGTTCACCCCAATAGGGCAGGACAACAAAATGAAGGTCCTTGACCTGTCAGTCTCCCAATTTCACTCTTGAATTTAAAAAATGTAATGGAGATGCAACCGTGCTCTGTCAACACTCATTGCACCCAAGTGGTCCACCACCAAATGTACCCAAGGGAATAAGATGCCAAGGAAAAAAAAAAAAAAAAAAATGTATCGATGCCCTTTGAGACTCAGTTTCCATTCGCAGCAGATATCTCAACCACAGAGTTCGCTTTGTCGGAGAGCGGTTGATCCTGGAGTGAAAGAAAAGCAATTGCATGGCTAGAAACAATTGGTCGCTTTCGGGAACGGCACCACGATCCACCAACAACAGCCACAGTTCAGTGCAAACCTGTGCAGGGCGTAAAACGTTTCCCAACTGCTCCCATTCAGCAGAGTGGGAGAGGGGTTCAGGTATAGAACTCCAATTGCAAGTCCAAAAAGTCCCCAACAGAATCCCCAGATTGCCAATTCACAAACCACCTGACCATTAAATTAGGGGGCAAAAAAAAGAAGGTTGGTTGCCTAAAATGGAGAAAAGGAATCCTAAAACACGTCTTTTGCTGATCGCTTGTGGCGTCTATAGAAAGACGGTTGCATTAAAGAAAGGGCATTGACGACAGTCAGCAGCTTCGGATCTGCCTTGGATGTTTGCAAAATCCTCATAATACAGGAAGAGGACATAAGAGCCAGGCTTGTAGTATTAGTTGGAGAGCATCGTCCCAACCTAGGAAAAGAATCCCACAGCCTACCTGTGCTGGAAATCCTATTGTATATTCCTGGAAATTATTGTGATACAAATGAATGACCAAGCTTTAGCATGAATAAACATGGATACAATATTAGAAGTATAAAGCACAATCACCATGCTCCACTGCTAAGCAGGAGGCCAGGTCCGCACATAATAATCTGTAATATAAGATTTATCTGGCTGGCCCCATGCACATACAGATGAAAAGGCCATGAGATTGTATGAACCTGTCTATCAGCTTGCTGTATCCTCCCTTTAGAGTTGTCCCGACCCCCCGGACAGGATCGCTGCAACATTTTGCAGTACATCTCCAGAATTTGGTCTTTTTCAGCTATAAGAATATAAGGACAAATTTTGCTGTTGAATGAGAAGATTCGGCTCGCAACTGGCATTCTTTTTATCCCAAAAGTGTTCTGTAGGGTTGAGGTCATTGCAGGACATTCCAGTTCCAGTGACACCAGGTCTATGGCGTTGTACACAGAGGGGTAAGCAATAGTTTGACAAGGCTTAAATCAATGCTCCCTGTACACAGGGGCACAGAAATGCCAGATATTAAATTTTATCCATCACCAGACTGTTACCACAAATGTCCAAAAATGTCTACCCCGCACCAACAAATAGCAACTGCTCACCACTGACAAACAAGGCAATGAATGTAAAACCATCTATTAAGTGATTTACAAAGAATAAACATTTTCCTTTGCGAGCAGCTATTGCCATCCTTTACAATAAACCTCAGGCTACAGGGGACATTTGCGCTCATTTCCCTGACCCTATATTAAGGTCACCCGGGTCTACGCTCGGAAACTGAACCCCCTGCACTGGCTGAATCACTGACAAGACGAGAAGAGATTCTCTGCAACCTCCAGCTGGCACAGAGCTCAGAGCTACAGAGGGGAAATAATGTAAAATGATGTTTAGGGAGACCGATCACTGGGCTATTAATATGTAATGCAGATTTTAGCATCAACCATGCACCAAACACTCGTTGTTTGTCCTTCTGAAATACAGATTTCACCTTTCAGTAATGTTGACCTCTTGCACCCTCTTTCAGTCACTTCTCATGTCTGAGCTGCAAATAATTGTTCCGATTCCTGATACTGGCAATGGAAACCTACACCAGGGTACATGTCACGGGGCAACAACATAGCCAGCACCATACAACAAAGTGCATCTCTTGGATTGTAAGCTTTTTGGGGCAGGATCCTTTCCTCCTTGTGTCACTGTCTGTCATTTACAACCCCTATATAATGTACAGTGCTGCATAATATGTTGGTGATTATATATATATATATTGCATAATAATAATAATAATAATAATAATAATAATAATAATAATAATAATAAGGACCTTACAATCCTACTGCAATCTTACTGCAGAAAGGGGCAGGCGATGTTCCCTCTGCAATAATTGTTCTTACTTGCCCGATTGCCACGCAGCTGTCTAAGTTTGCATGCATTGGTTGCCAGGGAAGAGCGGCAATCCTAGATTCCCTTGCACATGCCGGGAAATAATGAACTCCCATGCACCTGTGCAGAAATTACATCTTCACATAACGGCCAATCAGGATGGCCAAAGATCATCTTCAGGAAAAAAAAAAGGAAGATGGCAGCGGCCTGCAATGGAACTTATGGCGATAAGTGGATATCTTGGGTGTAGCTCCCCTTCAATGGCTGGTATACTCACACAACCCTAAGTATGAAATGCAGTTTTTTAGTCCAGTTTTTCAACAGACCAAAGGTTAGAAGAATGGCGACAGGACAAAGTATAAAATGCCCTTTTTTTTTTTTTATAGACCAGTCAGTTTAACATGTTATTGTTTATATGGAACATGTGACATGAATGACGAACAAAGCCACCACGTACCTGTAACTTGTGACTACAAAGAAGTCTTTGAAGATTTAGGGTGAATTTCAAACTTGTGATCCCATTGTTGGCAGTAAACAGCCAGCAAAAGGAACTTTGTGAAAATATCTTAAGCAACCTCGTACCCCATACAAATGTTTCAAAGTCATAAAAAAAAAAAAAAAATTACCCAAAATATCTTGGCCTCCTCCCGCAATGTTTCTAAGAGGTGCGGGCAGCATCAAGGTGCCTCAATGCTCCCTACAGGCAAAGCCAAATCCTCCAAGAATGAGTTACAACTAAAGATGACATTCTTGCAGGATTGCAATCATCTGGATGTCTCTGCAGGCTTCACCTGAGCAGGTTGAGCAGAGATATATTATTATTACAGCGTATTTATATAGCGCTGACATATTACACAGCGCTGTACAAAGTCCATAGTCATGTCACTAGCCGTCCCTCAAAGGAGCTCAATTTAGAAACTTCTTGTTGTGCAGCTGACATGTTGGCAAAAATAACGCGGATAACTTACCAACAGGCGAGAGCATTGCTGCGAGTGACCTGTGGCACCAGCAAATATTTTCTCTGCACAGCGACAGGATCAAAGTGTGAAATTGGCTTAACAGTTGTCAAATCACCAATAAAGAGACCGCAATAACCTATAGAAAGGATACAATAAGAGAGATCTTTTTCTAAGAAATCAGAGCAAGCTCTATAGAACGCAGCAATTACTTCCAGCGTGCTACTTTCACATATTAGAATGTGGTAACACTCGCAATGCTTCCATATTGCGAGGTTGAAGATTTGTAAAGGCTGCATAATCTCTTCTTTGCTGGAGGGAAAAGACTTCATCAACACACAATTAAAACTGTCTGCAAATGTGAAAACCAATCCAATATGTCTAAATGAACCAATTCTCACATCTTCTTCTGACAAATGACTAGTTATGGGGGAATCATGAACATGTTTTGTCGATAAGATTCCATACATTAGCAGCTGCTGCTGAATTCGGAGAAGTTGCTCGTATCCCATGGGCCAAATACAATGGCATCTAATACAAATGCTCCAAAGCAGGCTGCCACCTCTCAGATCGAAACGCTGCTCAATGAGAAGACAGCCATGAACATCTCCGTGACAGCCGGGGCCACAAATGATCCACAGGCAGGATGACAGGTGCAGCAAATTCTCCAAATCAGGACTATAAAGCAGAACTACAGATGAATTGGAGCTTGGAGTACATCTGCATGGGGGGGAAATAAATAAAACCAGGACTAAAAATCAGAATTTCTGCAATAGGATGCATCTAAAGGCTTGGCACCTTATTGAGGCTGTTATTGATGATTACTAAAAATGCAATCAGTACTTGGATACGCTCACATCGCCCAATCAAGTGACAATATAAGGCGATATCTCACACCTCCCAACAAGTATACTCACCAATCTATGCTCCATTGCAACTGTTTGAGGAATTTTCTTTCTAGAGATTTCCATTGCAGCTCTTACACAGGGTTTTTGCTTATTTAGATAGATCGTGTCACCTTGCTTGTGACCCCAAAACTCACAGTGCCTTTGTAAAAAACATCACCTGACCCCCGTTCACTAAGCAAAACTCCCTTGCAACTCCTCAGCCTGCGAAAATACCAAATTTGGGGAAACAAGGAGCATGTGACCGGCTCCTCTTTTAAGCTAATTGATGGGCCCAACCATTGTTGCATGATTGGGGGGGGAGGCAACCCCACCCCTTGCTCAGGTCGCCAACACAGAACTAGAAAAGAGATGGAAGAGTGCTCAGGAATGATGAACACACAAGGTTGAGTGATGCCCATTGCAGAAAACCGTTTGTCCAGCAAGCTCTTATAATGTCACTGCAACTGTGAATGGCAAAGAATCAGCAACTGGAGTACTTCCTAGACACGGCTGCAATGCAAACGAAAACAGGAAATGGAAATTTTAGGTTGTTTGACATTCTATTACAAAATCAGCGGCATTAATTTGGATCATGAAAACATTTATAGCACCTTCACACCAATATGAACCTACTGAACATTCCAATTTATAGCTAATAATATGGAGATTCTTTCTCATTCTTCTACTCCTCCGGAAAGGTTTCCACAAGATTTTGAGGTGTGACTGCAGGATTTGAGTCCATCCAGCCACAAGAGTGTGGTGTTGATGGTGAGGAGATGACCTGGCTTTTAATTTATCCCAAAAAGGTCCTCAGCAGAGGTGAAGTCAGAACTCTGCATAGGGTACCTGAGTTTCTGGACACCACAAGGCAAACTTTTAGCTGGGGTATCCTGGGGTCACTACTGGGTAGTTTAAAGATCCCTAAAGTAGATCCATACTAAAATAAATTCTGCCGGCCCATTGGGTCTGAAGATGGCAGCCAATGAATCACAAGCTGGTGTTAACGTTTCTTCATGATCTGTGGTCTGGAAGTCAGAGAATTATCTCGAGCATTGAAAGAAGCCTAGCCCGGATCTTGTATTGCTGGTAATACCAAATGTGACAACCTAAAAACCTTTAGCTTAAGGGACTGCAAAGCAAGCAAGACCTAGAGCTCTATTTATAAATGATTTCCCTGTCAATTCATCTGAAATTCACTTCTCCTTTCAGTTCCTAATAAAACATTGACTGGTTCTGCCAGCTAGTGACCAATGATTAAAAGTGTACAGCTGTCACATTAGGAAATGAATAGTAAAGAAACAAATGTTATGAGCGAACTGAGAGGGGAATCATTTATAAATAGAGCCCATTCAGCACTTTTTTAAATCAAAAGTCTTTTGATTATTCAGCCCAAAAAAAAAAAGTTGGGAGGGGATATTGTGTACCCACCTTAGAGACATGTAAAACAATGGGGTGGAACAGGTGTGGGGCTTTTAGCAGACTTTACAAATGGTTGCTGCAACACTTTCATTTCTTAGACTTTTGTTCTTTATTTTCACCAATGTTCAGATGACTACACTAACGGTCTCTATATGGTGCTCTCTTAACCTTTTTAACATGGGGGAACCCTTAAAATAACTTTCAGGGAGCCCCTTCTAGAATTGCTATATCCACAACAGAAAAATAGTGTGGTGGTCAGTGGGAAGAATTCCTCTTACATTGCTGGCCATTGAAAAAAATGTCACCCTTACAAATAGCCAAAAAGATCATTGGTGTCACTAAAACGGACCTGAGAGGTGCAAACCGCTCATTGCCCCAGCAACCTCTGGAGGAACCCTGGTTGAGAAACAGATATGGAGAGCTGTGGTTGTCACTCATTCTACTTTGCAAATTTAGACTACAAAGATTTTTGTTTTTTTTAAATAAAAGTTTTATAACTTTAACTAACAGTTTGTGCGGCCAGTTAATGTAGATCTAAAAGTGCAGCACCCTTTATAAAAAATAAAAAAAAAAAAAATATAATATGTTCACAAAGGCTCTTAGACTGCTCTTCCTGCACATGCCCTGATCTCTGCATGCACAGAAGAAGTCCTTTCTTTAGTGGAAGAAAAAAATTGCCGACCTCACGCATGCACAGCGAGATCGGAAATCTTTTTCCTGCCTGCGCAGTGTCAAGATCTGGTGACGTAGGAAGAAGAACCAAGAGGAAGCACTGGGCTGAAGAAACCTCACAGACAGATCTGCAGGATTAAAGGTGTGGGTTTTTTTTGGGTTCAGTTCTGCTTTAAGTTCACAAAAAGTGATCACATCAAAAAGTTCTTGGATTTAGAAATCTTTTAATCTTCTACAATTTACCTGGGGTGGGGAGGTTGGGTGAGGACAAACATAAAAAGTTATGTCATTGATCTAGGATCACACCTCCTTAAACACAGGAAACTAATACAGAAGCAGCAAAACCAAAGTGAAAGTTATGAGAATGAATCTCAGAGAAACAAAAGCTTCATGTCAGCTAGCCAGCGCGGTTCTGTGCAGTTGGACTTTTTGGCGTCCACCGAGCTGCCATCCCCAACATAACAGTGTGTAACATTTCCCAAAGCGGAAGAACTTAATCAGATGATAAAAGCTTCTTTTGAAGAATAAAAAAAAAAAATAAAAATAAATAAAGTCTTTCCTACCAATTATACGAACAACCTGAAGGAGAGGGAGGGAGACAAAAAGGAGAAGGGAAAAAAAAAAAAAAAAAAAAAAACTTTCAAAACATATTACAAAAAAAGAAAATTAGTCTGCACTCCGTCACGCAGTAGGACCATCGCAAATCTTTCAAGTCGTATTCAGAGCTGCAATCTTCAAAGTGCCACAATCCCCTTTGAAGCCTTGCTCCGAGCAACTTCCACTGGAAGCTTCTGGATGTGGCCGTGCCACTCACAAGTCACTCGATCGTTCTGCAGTCACAATGATAAAGCCGGGGAGCTGAGCCAGCTGAAGACGCAAGAAGAATGTGTGATCGGAGACGGCTTAAAGCTTCAATGTCCCCGGCCTTATATTGTGGGAGAGATTGTAATAAGCTTACAATATTGGTGCTTCAGATTTGGAGATCTCTACCTTTGCATACATTGAGACTAGTGATGTTACCAATGCAGTGAAACTTATCAAAAGTGCACAACATTAAAGAGAACTTGGCTTGGCCTAAAGAAACAATTAACAGCTTCTGCATCTTGTGGGGCCTTTAAATCGGAAGTTCTGATTTAAAAGTCTGCAACCAGGCCGGGCTTTATTGCAGAAAGGTCAGGTGATCTATTCTGCAAAAAGTATTCTATCTGCGGGTTAGTTCCTGAGATACCTGGCACATCCCCGGCTTCTTGGGATACCAGGCACATCCCGGCTTCTCCTGTGGTTGCCAGGACTGAATGGCCCGAGTTACATTATCCCGGGTCAGTCATTCACCATGACCAAGGATCGCAACAAGGAAGAAGATGGCGGCGAAGACACGAGGACAGGCTAAAATAACAGGATTATGTTCTGCTTTCAGTACCTGTGTTATTCTTCAACATTGGGCATGATTTAATAAAGCTCTCCAAGGGTGGAGAGGATACACTTTCATCAGTGAGCCTGGGTGATGCAGCAAACCTGGAATGGATCTAGTCCATGATTGAAAACATTTGCTAACAAATAGCAAATGGCTTAAGAAATCCATTCCAGGTTTGCTGGCTTCGCCAGCTTCACTGAATAAAGTGTGTCCTCCCCAGCCTTGGAGAGCTTTAATAAATCAGCTCCATAGTCCCTGTGAAGACCCTTGTGTCTAAGGCATGGAAAGTAGGTTGCCCCTCTACCAAAGTCAGGATAAATCCCTTGCCAACTGGAATGTGGGGATTATACTATGGACTATGTAAAGTGTTTTTAATGATGGCGATACAAAAATAATGATATATACTTGTAAAAAGAGGACAAGCTCCCAGGATTTATAATCCTGGTGTTTACCAAGATCCTACAAGAAGGCCATGCGATATAACCCTCGCCTAGGAGGGTGTGCCAGAAATGCTGGAGTTTAGGGTGTGAGGTACACTTTTATGTTGTTCTTTTAATGAGGTTTCTTTTATGGAATACACTGAGCATTTCTTTTTGTAATGCTGCAATGCCCTTAAAGTCCTTTTGATGTTCCTAGGTGCAATTCCCTGTGTAGTAAGTACATTAACCTATGTCTAGGCAGTAGAATAGAAGTAAAAACATGAGCAGGTCAGCAGTGCCTGCAGGCAGCTTGCATAGTTGGGTCTCCACCCTCCCCTGAGGAAGCCATACGGCGAAAAGCGTTGTAAACGTTTACGAACGTCTCTAGCTTGCAGATGGCTCTCAGTGCACACATCCAGCTCAAT
This sequence comes from Pyxicephalus adspersus, assembly GCF_032062135.1. Taxonomy (NCBI): domain Eukaryota; kingdom Metazoa; phylum Chordata; class Amphibia; order Anura; family Pyxicephalidae; genus Pyxicephalus; species Pyxicephalus adspersus. Next base: position 34,190 of record NW_027317046.1, read on the forward strand.
GCAATCTGCAGGTTGGGGGGGGGGGGAATGCTAAATGCATAGACGTGTCTGGTAGAACAAAAGACCTGACTCTTCTGTGCAGAACTTGCGTCTCCCTCCGTCTGAATATACAATGAAGGAGAAGCAGCAGACTGATGGGATCATATGTTACTCTTTCTCCTGCCATTATTAATATCCAGTATTTATAAAGCACCAACACTTTACAAAGTCCATAGTCATGTGACTAGCTGTCCTTCAAAGGGGCTCACAGTCTAATGTCCCTACCATAGACATTTGTCATTACCACAGTCTAAGGTCAGTTTTAGGGGGAAGCCAAATAAATTAGCTGCATGTTTTTGGAATGTGGGAGCATACCAAGGCAAACACAGGGAGAATCTGCAAACAAAAGTGAAATGCACCTAAAGCGGAACTACTCCCCCCTATAGTCACCAGTCCTTGTCCTGTTAGGACAGAGGCATCATCCTTAGGCTACGTACACACATCAGATGGTTCTCGTCTGATTATCGCCTGAGAATATCCGATATCGTATGAGAATATGGCGTGTGTACAGCACTCGTCTGTCGTTCATTGATCCATCCTGGCAGAGCCATGAACGACTGCAATACAAGTGAAGGTGAGAGCCCAGCGGGGTGCCGCTCCATCATTCTCCCCCTCCCCTCCCCATAGAGCAGAACAGAGCTGTATGTACAGCACTCGTTCATGCATCGTGCAGTCTTTTGTTTGACAATGCAACTTCTGCATGTTCATTCAGTCCCGGGACTGCGGGGTGTCCTGGAAACCAAAGTTGAGCATTTGTTTTATTTTAAAGTGGAATTAGTTTTGCTACAAGGAGTACAGAGCTGCACAAATCTGGGTCTTTCATATCTGCCTGGAAGCCTTTAAACCTATAGATCAGGGGTGCCAAACTCAAAATACCACACCGAAACCGAAATCTAAAAACACAGACTATGTGGCTGGCTGAACTCATGTTGGACATTTTGGGAGTGATTTTTTTGTTCTTACCAGCTTTTTCTGAGGTCGGTGTACCTGGCCTATCCTGATCTTGGCCTGACTGTTAGGAGAGCCACTGACTGCTGTGGTGGAGGCTGGTGTCTCTGAGTCTGGGGCCATTGCTAATATATAGCATCCCACTGCGACTTTATACCTGGAGCAGCAGCATACTACTGGCAGCAAGATTGGGACTCTAACACACTTGTGCTTAGTGCTGGGTCTCGGCCAGAGTTGTGAAGAAGCAACTGAAGTCCTCGTGTCTGCAGCGCGGTCAGATACATGTGTGGACCGCCCTGCTTCTAACTAGCTTTCTGGGTTGGGGTCAGTCGCTTGCATGTGGCACAGTCACCATGGGCCACATAAACGGCCAGACAGGCTGGATTCAATGTGCGACACCTGTGCTATAGGCCAAAAAGAATAAAACACAACTGGCATTCTAGAATCCTCCATTGACACGGCTTGGTCAGTTCCGCACAACTGGTGTCAGTCCTTACAGGTAAGGCGCGTTGAACTTTTGCTTTAAACCCTCACTGGCCTGGCATCAAGCCGATCCCACTAAACACCTCAGGTAAACTAGCTGTGAGCTGCTAATCGCCTTCGACTTATCTTTGGGGCGATGTGACAAGGGAGCCGTATATTAACAGCAGCACCATCTGTCCTCGTGATACGATCCAGGGGACAGAGATTAGCATAAAATCTAATGATGTCAAGAAAGCCTAAGTGAAAGAGATCTTGCTCCGAGGAACTATTGCCGAGGCTGACAGCAGCAGCGCAGTTTAGAGATGCAAATGAAACCATTATGTTCAATAATTATATGAAAATATGAAGAGTTCAGCATGTTTTCCAGCCCCGATGGCGGTTAATGGGATGTGCGCTTATGTAAATAACCGCTATTAAAGCTAATGCCAAAAAAACCCTTAATAAATTCATAGTAAAGCTACTGATTTAGGAGGCTTTTTAA